>NW_015151331.1:271724-301998 GCF_000732505.1 Cyprinodon variegatus
GCAGAAAAAGTACAAGAGGCGCTATTTAGCACGTTTTAAAGACCAAATCCTTTTAGCACGCTGTTGATAGATCAGTTTGTACATTTTTTAGCGTGCGCAGTGAAATAGCTCACGTTTTTATACACACAAACCTTTGATAGATCCAGCCCTTAGAGTCCTGTCATCTACTGAAATACTCAGATAACTGTAATAATTGTGTGCATCAAAGATGGTCAAGGAGCTGCATAAGGGAGCTAGTGAACCACTTTGTGGCATGATGTGGAAACAGTCCTCTGATCCTGAATGTCAACAAGACAAGGGAGAGGATTGTACATTTCAGAAGAAACGGGAGCAAGTTTAATCCTACTAACATGATCGGCGCAGATATGGAGTTGGTGGAGCAATATAAATCTCCTAGTGTTCACCTGGGCCAAAAACTAACTAGACTGGAGACACAACTTTGAAGCTGTCTACAAGAAGGTACAGAGCAGGCTGTACTTCCTAAAGAAGCTCAAGTCCTTTGATGTTTGCAGCAAGATGATACATATCTTATATAAATCTATTGTGGAAAGTGATCTTTTCCTCCATCATCTGCTGACGAAACAGAATCAGAAGTTAATAAAGAAGGGTGGCTCTGTTCTAAAACCTCTTGAGATGTTTTCACAGAGGAAATCTTTATAAAGTGAAGACATCATGGACAGCAGTGAGCATCCTCTTCAAAAATTTGTTAAACAGAGTGTCTTCAGGAAGAGACTTCTCCAGATCAGGTGCAACACAGACCACTACAGAGGATCCTTCCTGCCTACAGTTAGCAAAACCTACAACAACTGGTTAAAAAAACACAAGTTACTGTAAAATTTTACTTTGGGATTAATAAAGTGTTTTTGAATTGAAGTGAATTACTCAGCTACGCTCATGTGGGGACTTGCCATACCCTGCTTGTCACTTTATTACTTTATACATATAGTTTATACCTATGAAGGGGCGGCTATGTGAATGCAAGTTCAATTGGATAGGGTCATAGGATTTAAATCACAATGCTTTCCAGGAAAACTGGTGAAAATATTAAAACATGAAAAGGCTTACCACGTTGACAAAAAAATTAGAAATCAAATTATGTCACCATCCTTTAAAACGCATATTCAGTTTCTTGATATTCCAATTTCATTAGGCCTCAGTTATTAGTCATTTAAGTTAATTTCACACATGCATACACACAATGTGATGAACAAATAAACTGTCTTCTGAATACTGATATTTTAAGCCTTAGAATGAAGGAAGCTTTCTGAAAATAAATGTTACCTACACAATATACTGTGTTGGTGTTTAACCACCTTCATAGTATCTCACATAGTTTTCATATAAAATCAGCATACGGTATTACATGTCTACTCAAATGTGTTTAATTTCGACGTAAGCTTTGTTCTCTACTTCCATCTTAGCATTCCTCCAACAAATGAATAGCATGCAAAGTTAATTTATGTAAGATATCATGACCCAAGAAGTGGAAGAACAGTTGTTACTTTAGAACTGGCTATTTACAGAGGGTAAGACAAAAACATTTTAACTGAAAGTTGACTAGAGGGACAAAGCTACACAAGCAGGAAACATTGATTAATGCGACCTTAGAAATATTGTGACTCAAAGCTGTTTTAGATTTTGGGGGATATTGTTAAGGCGTAGACTGTGGTTACAGTCAGAACTTCCAGAGCCACAATGTATACAGCCACTGCATGATACCTCTATCAGAAGAAGCCACCTTCAAGCTGCCACAGATGCAGATTTTATTCTTCTGCAGGACTTGGAAGCTGTGTTAAGTCTTTGGTTTAATTATCCTGTTATCACTGTGACTAACTGGCCAGCAAATGTTTGTGTTTTCACCAGCTGTAAGCCATAATTATCAGAAAGAAAATGAACACCTTAAATATTTTACACTGATTTATCATTTAATATAATCAGAATCAGAAATACTTTAATTATCCCAGAGGGAAATTACTTTTGTTACACCGCTCCAGTTAGTTTTTTTTAATAATGTATTTGTTTATTATTATTATCATTATTATTAAATAACTGAAATTCATTAACATTTTTATGTTCTTAAAATATGTGATTGTGAGATGCATTTGTATGTTTTACACTCTTGTTTTTTTTTCTTTTTTCCCTGTGGAATAGATGCTCTTCAGATGTTTCTGGTCCAGTTTCAAAAATTGCCTCAAGTGTCTCTTGATCTTTTTTCATTTATGACTCAAAATCACTGGCAACCAGGTTGTGCTCCCTGATTTTAAACATCCAAAAGAAGTAAACAAGGTTGAGAGTCACTGACTGAAGTTCATTATTTCCATTTTAGGGAGCGGGTGGGCTTCTTCCCTTACAGTATTCATTTTGGTCACCTTAATCGATTGCACTTCCATCACATGCCTTTTCTTTGATGCAGTTTTCTACTTTTTCTGCTGTAAATGTAGAGACTGTGAGAAGAACAGTGCAGTCCATTTAAAGTTAACCTCTGAACAAGCCAACCCAAGTTCAACAAAAGCTAAATCCTGGCCATATTACTGTACACAGGGTGGCATCAAATAGAGTAGAGTGGAAAATGAAAGCAGCAGATAAGGTTGCAGTTGAATCTGCTCCCTCACAACCTGCTTAAATTAAGTCACTGCGAACATAAGTGTGTAATGGAGCGTATAATGCCCTGCACTGGACATATCTAAAGCGTCTTTTCCTTTATCTTCTTCACAGCAGTCAGCCAAAACAGATTATTCTGTGTACACAGAGTTAACAATTACATTTTAATCTGCATTAGCAAATTAACATATTGACTGACTAGAGGAGAAAGCCTATTTGTTTATGGGCGCAGATGTTCATGCTTGAACACAGGAGTTGTCGGACTTAGATATGCTCAGGTTGGTCCCAGACAGTAACATGAAATGAATCTAGAGTTTGGTTTTTGGTTTTGCTCTAGCAGCTTTTTTTTTTTTTTTTTTTTTTGGTAAGGTTTAATCGTCGAGCATTAACTTACAAAAATCAGAGCCTTGTACAGTGAATGACTTTAGCTAGTCATAGAAAAAAAAATAAATCAGAACTATTGGTAGTACATTAGTACATAGTACATTTTTTGATTTTAATTTTGTTTACCTTAAAACTGGCCACACCAAAAGCCTCTTAGGCTGGGCATACACTGTATGATATTTTCAATAGTGTTCTCAGCTACAGCTCAAAATGTACGATGAAACCGCAGGGTTCACAGCTCATGATGTACAGTCATATGAAATATTATCCATCCATTTTAGCACGCTTATCCCGAGTGGGGTCGCGAGGGGTGCTGGTGCCTATCTCCAGCTGTCTACGGGCGAGAGGGGGGGTACACCCTGGACAGGTCGCCAGTCCATCGCACAGCAACACAGAGACAAACATGACAAACAACCATTCACCCACACACTCACACCTAAGGGGACTGTAGAGAAGCCAATAAACCTAACAGTCATGTTTTTGGACTTTGAGAGGAAGCCGGAGTATCCGGAGAGAACCCATGCATGCTCAGGGAGAACATGCAAACTCCATACAGAAAGAAAGAAGGCAGCCGTGCTACTCACTCCGCCACTGAGCAGCCCACTTAATTATTTTTATTTCTAAATATTTGGGTGTTTGCAACAGCTAGTTTGAAATATATATTAACTGATGAACGCAGTAATATTTCAGTATTGAATTGAGTTTTATTGGACTAACAGAAAATGTGCAATATGCATTAAAACAAAACTTGACAGGTGCAAAAATGTGGGTACCCTAATCATTTTACTGATTTGAATACCCATAACTTCTTTTTGCTGACTCACTGAAACACAAAATCGGTTTGGTAACTTCATTAAGATTTGAACTTCACAGCCAGGTGTATCAAATCATAAGAAAATGTAATGTATTGTTGCAAATTGTTCTCCTGTTTGAATCTCTTTTGAAGATTCATCATGGGCACCTCAAAACAACTCTCAAATGATCACCTGGGAATGTTCAGGGGAAGGATATAAAAAGTTGTCTCAGAGATTTAAACTGTCAGTTCCCACTGTGAGGAACATAGTAAGGAAATGGAAGAGCACAGGGACAGTTCCCAGAAGCGGCAAGCCAAAATAAATATCAGAGAGGCAGAAGAGAAGAAAGGTGAGAATGGTCATGGATAACCCACAGACCACCTCCAAAGACCTGCAGCATTATCTTGCTTCAGATGATGTCACTGTGCGTCGTTCAACAATTAAGGGCGCTTTGCACCAGGAGAAGCTGTATGGGAGAGTGATGCTACCTGTGGACTGATTAAAAGGTTGAGTTGTTTGGTCATAAAAAAAGGCGTTATGCATGGCGGCAAAAACCCAGCGTCCCAACAAAAGCACTTGCTACCCATTGTTAAATTTGGTGGAGGTTCCGTCATGCTTTGGGGCTTTGTTGCCAATGCTGGCACTGGGAATCTTGTTAAAGTTGTCTTTTGTTTAATAAATATTCCACTTGCCAAAAGGCTGTAATGCTTTAGTTTATGTCTGATCTCACTATGCCAACAGCTAGCTAGCATCCCAGCACATAATTTTCATACTCCTGCTGTCTTTAATCTGTGGGTGGAATTTAAGCACAGATTTGATTTAGACGGATAAACAGGTTTGACCATGATTTAAATTAAGATTCCTAAAGGGAATATTTTATCTAACACTGATGTCTTACTAGAGAGCTGGAGAGTTAAGGGAATAAATAATTAGCCTGTTTTTAACAAATGGGAACAATGGCCAACTGCTGGAGTCCCTCAAGAATGAAACAAGCCAAAAACAAAACACCATAAACTTTTTAGCTCCATTCATACAGCCTGGAAGCTCTGAGATTAATGCATTCATTGTTGCTAGGTGACAGAAGAACAGCTGCTAAAAGCTAGCCCATTCACAGCCACTCATTCTGGCATTTGTGGCCTTATTAGCCCCACCTATTGTATTGGGGATGTAGTGCAGTTCTCTTTACAAATTCCCCATAAGATTTTAGAGTGACTCAGATTATTTTTCTACAGCCTTTCAGAGCATTGGAAACAGAAAGCACCAAAATTACTAGGGATTAACTTTACCTGGGTAAATGGAAAAGATGGAAAATCATTGTAAAGACAAGTTCCATGAGTTTCTTATTAGTTTTTTCCCCCATGCCATCATTTTGCACTGATCTGACTGTTCTGTGCCATGTCAGTCAGATTGGATCAGCTACATCTAGCTGATCCAATTTGACTGATACAGATCAAACCGCATGCCCTAACCTCTCTATTGGCATGTTTTTTGGGGTGCTCTGTGATGCTGGTCATGGCTTGCTAAAATATCTCAGGCATTTTAAGCATGCAGCCAAGAATATCTTTGCCAATGCTGGCTTCTGTGTAACAACTTGCATATTTATAAATACTGCTAATCTCTCAAATCAAGGTTATTCTCCAAAAGCCTATGACGAAACATGTATAAAAACTAATAAGCACTATAAAACATCATATATATATATAAAAATACATATAAAAGACATAATTTTAATTATGAATAGAAAGAAAGGAATACTGTATCTAAGATTACATAAACCCACAATAAAAATGGATGTTTTTTAAACATTTTTTAAATAAATTATTTTAATTCTTCTTTCTTTAGAGGTGAATGATTTCATGAGTGTCATGAATTGGCAGAATAAATGTGTTTAAAGGTTTATATAGTTGATTGTACAAATAGTTGGGCCGGGTCAATTTTCAACAAGGTTTCTTTTCCAAGTTAGAAAGGGAGCATTTGTTCTGGAAAGAAAAAGGGAAATATTGGGGTAGTCATCCTTTTTTCGTATTCCATACACTCAACATGCCCCACAGCATGATGCACACAAACCATGCTTATAAGATGGTGCAGTGTTCTTCCGTTTGAAAGTCTTACTTTTGCTCCTTTCAGACAATTAGTGTTATTGTGATCAAGCAGTTCCATCTTCATTTCCTTTGAACATGAAACATTTATTCAAACATTTATTTGCTTGTTTAAGTGAACAAATTCAAATGTAAGTCAGGCTATAATATACCAACGTTGGATCAGGGTAGCAATGATAAGTGGTCTGACATTAAATAGAAAGAGATATTAAAGGGACTAAGGCCTTTGTATCTTTCTCCCAGTCAGCCACTTTGGCCACCACCACACCCTGATACGTTTTAATGTTTTCTGGGCAGGTACCTGACATCCTTACCTAATTCATTTCATCAGAGGACATTTAAGTTTGTGTCAGTGCCTGAAATTTGGAGACTGAGCTCCATTAAGAAATAATCCAAAACAGTTTAAAGGAGATTTTTGAAACAAAAGCAAATCCAGATTAAGTTTCCAGATTGCTATTCCAAAGTGTTGACTCTAACCGGTGTAACTAGTTACAGTAACAGTAAGTTTTTTTTTTATCAAAAAGTTAATGAGTTAGTAGCTCAACTGCAGCCAGTAACTGAGTAAATAACTTAGTACCTCACTATAAAAGTAAGAAATGTCCAGGCAAAGTAACGATATACTTATTTTTTGGAATCTAAAATGTTGATGAATTTGTATAACTTTCATATTGTCAAAACTTTAAAAACAACTGTGACTGAAATTAATAAATATACAATTTTTGATATTGATGTGTTGATTTATACTTTAATTGGACTTATCTGATAACTGGGGAGTGTTGGCCTAGTGCTTAGAGCAGTGTGCTTGTGCTCTGAGAAGGTTGCAAGTACTTGGTTCCATCCCCACAGCCTGCACTCTGGGTTCCTGAGCAAAACCCACACTGCTCCCCAGGCACCGTAGAATGGCAGCCCACTGCTCCATGAGTGAATCTCCCGATTGTGGGACAATAAAGGGACTTATAAAACATTGTTCTCTAGTCTACATGTCATGATCCTGCACTTTGTGGACTTTTTGGTTCTGTTTTAGTTTCTTTTTGAATTTTTTTGGTAATTGGTTTCTTTTCCATTTTCTGTCATTGTAGTTATTTTCTGGTTATATGTAAGCAGTGTTGTGTTTCTTGTATTGCTCTCAGTTGCCCTCTTCTGCCAGTCTCCTTTCCTCTAGCTTCTAGTTGCTTCTATCCACACCTGCTCCCTGTTATCTGATTAAGCCCAGTCTATGTTGGGTTTTCTAATATATACTCTTCCTCTGCAGTTCCTCAGTGTTGGTTTCTCTTAGTTTCTTCCATGCTTATGTGTGTTTCTCCCTGGCATCTCCTGGGTCCATGTATCTTTTGGTCATTGAATTTTCGTTTCATAAACGGGAATTAGAAATACAAAAACAAACGGTGATTTGGTTTTTGTTTTCACATAGAAAAAAGAAAATTGGTTTTCAAAGCGAAAGCGTTTCTCTTTTTCATTTGAAATTTGAAAAATGATTTGAGTTTCATTTTCCATTTTGAGAGGATGGGGAAACTACTTGCTGCTGTGTAATTGAGCTTGAGCAAGGACCTGGAGCCATACGTTGTTTTCCGAATCAATAAAAGAGTCTCTCTCAGGACCGAAGTAAAAACTTTGGGACAGTTAGAAAGATATTCACAGATTAGGCTTCTCTAGATCAATAACTCGTTGGCTGATCATTTCTTCTACAAAACTGACATCTCTCTGCAACCACAGCAAGGCAGACAGCGAGCTACAACCATAGTTTCCTCAAAATGAGTCTCCCATCGCGCTGACCAAATGACCAAAACATACCCGGACCCTCCTGGTTTTGATTTCTAGTTTATTGTTTCTGGATTTGTGTTTCTGTTGCCATCTACAGCGCATTAAAGCCGCAAGAACTCATATCTGCCTCCTCATCTCTGCATTTAGGTCCTCAATTAGCTTCCACCAAACCTGAAACGACACCATTGTAGTGTGTTTGAGGTATAATAAATGCGGTATATTTGTTTAGATAAGATATCACTATATTAAATCTTAACAAATAAAGAACAATAACAAATCTAGATGTTTTAGAATTTTTTATTTAGATTGCACACTAACAGGTTACTAACGGCTTGAAAATTGGTATAACATAAATTAAAATGAATTTTTTAAGTAATTTAGCATAAAATGTCACATGTCACACCATTCCAGATAAATAATTTACCACATAAGATGAGCCTGCCCCCCGTCCAGGTATGAACAGTTTTAGGAGAGGAAAACAAAACAAATTCTGAATATTTTGTTGAGGCAATTTAGGTTGAATAGGTAATTTATGCTTTCCTAATAGAAAGTTGGTTTTACTCAAAAAGCTTTGTAAGAATGCCTAGAATTCACAAAAACATTCACTGCATGTCCTTAATACCTAGAGAGTGCAGTCAAATCAATTGTCAGAGTGGAAGATATAAGAATATTCCACAGAGCAGACGGGAGTCTTAATGAACTCAACAGGGTACTCTGCAAGCGGCCTTGCACACGCTGCAACACCTTATGAGTAATGCATGAGGAGAGAGGTGTTGTACTGTGCCAAGGTGACCAGCATGTAAATGATCTATGTAATTGAACAATCGCTAATAAAACCAATAAAAATAAACCTTGTGTTTAAAGAAATGGCTTTTGTTTTTTTCGCCTCTAAAACTTTCATACTTTGCTCAAGGATGAGTAGGAACATGCTGTGTTCTGTGGACCATTATCATTGAAATGTTACAGTAGGTTGGACTGCCACCTGTCTACTTGGACAACACTTTCCTTTTGGGCCAAACATCAATTTGCAGGATGAGGAGGTTAAAGTCAGATTTGTTGCCTTGTTTCTGTGTGCCATCTGCAGGCCTAATTCACCTGCTCATCCATTGAAGACCATAAATAGATTGTTTTCAACCAGAGAATGCCCCCAATCTTCGACGAGCGATTTTATTGATTCTATTGATCCTAGTTGATGCTTCTACGCCAGGCTGGCATAGCCTCATTTAAAACAGTGGAGAGCAGTGGTAAGAACAAGAAATGAAACAGAAAAGGCTTGACAGTATCAATTTGCATGAGGCGATATTGTTTTAATAGAACCACTGGCTTGAGATTGCTTTGGGAATTGAGGGCAGAAATGAGGACAGAGAAGCAGATGTACAGGGGATCCTGGAGCAGAGCCCCATTCTTTTCTCTTTTTATTTTAATCAGGTGCAGATTGGTTTCTTCTTCTGATGGAGGACATTGTTATTTGTGCGGCTCATGATGAAAGAAAGCCACAGAACAATGCTTCAAACAGTGGGTGATGCAAGCCTAGTGTGAGCCATTTGGTTCTTTGAGGGTTCCTTTCCTGGTACTGATGTTTGAAATTTAACTGGGAGCAGGTCCAGTACCTGTCATGCGGCTAAACAGCTAAACAATGGATTGAAAATAAACTCACTAAGTGCTTTGACATTTATAAGCAAACACCCACTTGCAATGTTGCAGCTGCTTAGCATTTTTTCTGTTTTTGCAATTTCAGTGTGCAAAATGATCAGCATGACACTGTCCTTTTTGATATAATGTATTTTTAGACTAATATAATTTCTAATCTGCTGAATGAACAAGTTGCATCCCGATAAGATATTCATCACAGCATCTTTAATGCAATTCAATTCAGTTTGTTTATATAGTGCCAATTCACAACATGTCATCTCAAGCCTCTTTACAGAGACAATTCATCCAGATCATGCAGTCAAATTGATTCAGTTTTCTAAAGGAAAATCAGCTGATTCTATTAACTCATTGACTCGAAGGCAATCCCTCACACCAAGAATGCTTGTAGTGACAGTGGAGAGGAAATTTATCTTTTAACAGGAAGAAACCTCCAGCAGAACCAGGCTCAATGTGAGCGGCATCTGCAGAGGCTGACTGGGGTTCAAGCAGACATAGAAGCAGAGATACAGAAAGAAGCAAAGATTTAAAAGGCCACTTTTAACCAGCTCCACAGGCGGCCCTGTCTGGGAAACACATAGCCAGGCAGACCAGCTCAGAACCAGCCACAGTCACAGTCAGAGAGACAGGACTACAATGGAAAAACAGGCGAAGCTAGAACATCTATAAACGAAGTTTATGGATGATATTACAGCTGATATTTCTCTCCACATCTTACTGCTGTGGACAATTAATCCTAGCCAAAATGAGTTTTGAAGATGCTGAAGGTCACAAAAAATGGTGAAAGCAAAAGAAAAAAGACAGAGGCGAGGAAAAGTGTGGTTTTAATCCAAGCAATATTATCATCACCACATATATTAATGATACTATTGCAATGCCCTATTAATACAAAAACCATCCTAAAAGTAACTTTGTAAGGATTTTTTGTGCCTAAATTCCCCTTTCCTAAAATGTTTGAATATCACTCTCACACAGGCCAGGAGCTTATCTTCAGCAGCAGCTTTGCTACTCTGTTTTCATAAAAATTAATGAAATAATAGCATAGGAACAATGGGAAACCAAAAGATAACGTTCTTTTGATCCACACACTCTTTTCCAATTAGTCAGTATAACCCTTACGACCATGCCTCTCAAAGCACATACAGGGTTGCAGTATTTATTGTAGCTGATAATGAAGCAATGTTGCTGAAATATGACCTTAAAACCGTGTGCAGGACAAGGTGTATAAATTGCAGCAGAAAACACAGGAATTCACAGCATAGTTAAGCCACTGATGTTTTAAAGCTTTATTTAGGTATACTAAAAACCGACTGGAACAAATCATCAACACTTAGAGGAATTAATGAGTCAAGCAGACTAGATTAACATCTATACTGCCCCTCTGCCCCTTGCAGTGTTCTATCTGTGCTTATGAGGGGCTGCAGAAGAAGGATTAATAACATATGAATAAATACCCCAGGAAAACGCTGAACATTTACTTTTGTTCAGATGCTTTTTATTTTTTAGTACAATGTGGTGCTTTTTATATATGCAGCTCTCTATTTTATTGTTTTTCCTTGAAATTACCTTTTATTTCCAGATAAAACACACAGCACATTGTCTCATTTAAAATGCTAAGCTCTTAATGAGTTATTACATAGCTTACACCGCACTTTTAACCTTTAGTCAATGAGATAAGGTCAATAGACATATCTTTGTAATCTTGTTATAAGAGCATCCTATTAGGTAGTCGAACTGTTCTGGACTAATTCTTAAAAAAACAAGTTTTTGGGAGAGTTTACTGTCATGTGTTTTTATGACTGTGTGATGTAAGCTCACTAGTTAGCTTCTCAGGTCTAGACCAGTGTGTTGTTTGGGAATAAATCAGATCTCCCTGATGACGGAGAGAGAAATGTCTGACACTGAGGGGCGTGTTTCATGAGGGGAGCTTAGGTTGAAAACAATGAGAGAGCAAAGTAATCTCTTTGAAAAACAATCTGCCACAACACAGCCTCTCTTGTCATGGTCACAATGGAAGCACATCTTGGTTTTCCTCCAAATGGTTTGAATATTGATTCTGCCATGAACTTTGATTAAGCTGTTTAGAGTGCAGGTAAAGAATATATAGGATATAAACACTCAGATAATCCTGAAATATAAAAGCACATATTTGGCACTGCACTAGAAGACTTATCTCTTTGTGTACCTTGTAGCCCCTTCCAGTTCCAAAACACATGTTTTGCTGCTATAGATTAGGATATAAAAGATTTAAGTACTTTCTTCTGACATATCCAGGCTGTATGGATTGCCAGTGTGTTGTATATAAGTGTCAACAAAGCCTCCTTGCAGCTTTTTATTTGCTCTCCTCTTAAACCAGCCGCTCATAATCATACAGCTTTACTGCAAACTTTACAGATGCATGTATATGAGCAGGGTTAATTTCAGCAATTTATATCAAATGTGAAGCGAGGATTATAGAAATTGAGTGCTTATTCACTCCACCTGTGTCAACCACACCCAATCAGCGTGACTCAGCTCATCTTGTCTCCTGGCTTTATAAGCCTCTACCAGTGATCCAGTCAGTGCAATATTTTTTTGAAAGCCACTATGTATGTAGATATCCAGTGTGCCTTGCCTGCCTGATCTTTTTTTTCTTCCGTTTCCTGATTTCTCCATCTCACTTTACTGATTTCTCTCCTCCTGTTTTGATATTGTGGACCATGACCCTGTATCTGAGCTACTACCTGCATCAGCCCTTTGGATTTATCTGCCTCCATGTCTGCCTCCATGGTTCTGACCCTGCTTCTGTTCTCTGACCACCAAATCAAACCTCATCCCAGGATCTGTTTGGCCTTGAGTGTGTCTATATTTCCAAAGCTGTTTTCTGAATCTGATAATAATGACCTGCCTAGCCCCAAGGTTCATATTTCCACTTCCAAAAATCTTTCAGTGGGTAGGAAGAGAGCCACTCTCTCTCATCCCCCCCCCCTTACCTGTGTGGGGCGTCTTCACCCTGCTGTCAGCTTCCACTAAGGAACCAAATCAAAGGATTCACATCTCCACCAGCATCAAGCAATCAAACATTTGCCCCTTTCTTGAAAAAATGTATACAGTCAAATAAAACCATTTCAACGAAGACCTTCCCTTTTAAAATTAATAATGTGTGGTTTTCTTTTTTCCTAACTTGTGATTTTTCTGTCAAAGATTCAGGAAATCATCAGAACTTACATGTGAATGCACATGTTTCCTCCGCCATTAGGTCGCCATTACACCCGCTGCCAAATTCCAGTGAGCCTGCACTGATGTAGGCTCGCTATTTAAGGACTAAACTCACCCTACCCACTACTCGGTTTGGGATGGCCCTTAATGTGGTGGAACCTCCATGCAAATGCGGAATGAAATGGTTAGTGCTTATATGGGTTAGGGTTACTGTTTAGTGGGCGGTTTGGGATTGGATCAATATCAAAAGTGTTTAAACCTGGGATAAGATTAAAACTTGACTGACTGTTGCTAAGAGTTTTAATATTCTCTATTCAAACAAAAGTAAAATTGTAATTTCTTTATGCAGTAAATGTCTAGTTGTCTGGGGGGAAAGTCCATAGGTACAGAATCTAATCCTTATAGTGCAGTAGGAATTCTCTATAGTCAGTCATATTTCTGGAACCCTACCATCTGGTGATGGTCTGCTGTGTTCTTTTAAGCCCAAAGTCAGCACAGCCATCTACTAGGACATTTCAGTGCATGTCATGCTTCCCTGCTGGCACCTACCCACACTACAGAAATTACTGATTTAATGACCAAGATATGACCGTGCTTGATTGGTCAGAAAACTGGCCTGACCTAAGCCCCACAGTGAATTCATGGAGTCTGACAAGAGGGAGATGAGATACCAGAGCCAACAATGCAGATGAGCCAAAAGCTGCTATTAACACAACCTAATTAAAGAAATAAAATAGCTTTATAATGGCTCAGTATTTTATTGAAAATACTCATATTGATCTGTGCAGTGGCTTAAATTGTGCTTGTTGAGCCTTGTATGTTGAATTTTAAACGTGTGCAATAGAGAACTTGAGATCTGTGCATCCAGTTCTTGTTTAAAAAAGACAAACAAAAAAGATGTTTATTGTTGTAAGATACAAAACATACAAAATGTTTTAGAATAATCATTAAAAGATCAGTAACAATTATGCCAACAATAAGTAGATTTAAACTTCTGATCTGTGTTGTAGTTACACAGGTGGTAAAAAAAAAAATAGAGTATGTTTTCCAACTGTGGTTTGAGAATTGTTAAAGCTGTCTTAATTTGAAATGTCTCCTGAATGATAAATTGACTGAAACCACAGAGCTTCTCTTTGCACTAAGGTAAATTTACCTGCACCACTGATAAGGGGAAGATTGAGGAATGCAGCATTTTGCTGCATAATGGCTCCCTAACAGCCTGGAGTCTCATCAGAAAGGCAGAGATCTCCTCAGGCAGCTCATTCAGTCCCTTACTGCAGAGGGCTGTGGAGAAACCTCCCCCCTCTGCCTATCCATCATACCCTGGGCGAGCACAACAAATGCAGCAATGTTAGACTTAACGCATTTTAAGCTTTTCTCCTTGTTGTGGCTTTATTAAATTTAGTGCCGGTGCAGGTATGGTGGGAAGTCTCTAAGGACAAGCTGATAGCCAGAGAAAAGTCCAAGGAGGAAACAGCTCCTGTATATCACTACTTTGAAAAAAAAAAAAAGGCCACGAAAGAATCTCCTGTGATTTAAAGGTTACACATTTGATGCCCGCAAAATGAAGAAAAGGGGAGCATTTTCGTTGGCCTTAAACCCTGAGAGAGTCTTATAAAACATAACTGCTGAAGGAAACCTGAGAAGAAAAGAAAACAAAGCTTTCTTTGTAGTGTTTGTGTGTGCATTTTGGTCATGGAAGATGAAGGTTTAATGCAGACAGTCTCATGAAAAATTTAAGTAATTAGATCAAGCACCTTTCATGCTCCTCTGATAATCTTTTTTCTATTTTTTTAACACCCTATACAATTACATCCTCTACCAAATCACAGGAGTATGGGGCAGCTTTACGTGTACTGAGAGATTGTTTTTTGTGTTTATTTGAATAATTGTAAATGTGTAAGGGAGTGTGGGAATATGCCTTCCTAAAGCACAAAAACAAACAGGTTTTGTATGCATGATTTATTTTTTACCTTCGGATAAGTCTGTTTTAAAGGAATGTAACACATTTAGGATATAAAACTGCTCAAGTTATTCGCCCTTACAAATTTCCACAGATTTAATAATAAGTAATCATTTCAAAAGTTATGAGTACATTTCAATTCAAACAATATCATTCAAGGAAATGACCCATGAAAAACATAAATTTGCTGTACAAAAAAGCTTAAGTTAAAATAATTACATAAAATTATCTATAGATAGAAAAAGTTAAAACATATTTAAAATGGCGAGCTCAGCAGACCCCTTGCAAGGCTACTGTGTTTTTATGCAGAACTCAGACGCCTCCGACCCAAGCTCTGCAAGGACAATGGTCTTTGGAACCATATGGTAAATGTGGTTTTGTGTTTAATTGGGAAACTGGGGTTATGTGTTTCTATCAGTGGGATGAAGGAGCCGAAAAGCTGCAAACTATTCCCTTCTTGGGCGTGCTAACATCAAACGATTGTACTGTTCTAAAACCCGCCATGCTCCACAGACTAGACCCCTAGGAGTCGAATACAGCAGGCCCCGCTGTGAAGCAAGGAACCATGGACAAAATCTTAAATCTACCCGCTGCTAAGCACAGCAAGCAGGAGCAGCCTCTCCTGAACGAAACTGACAGAGATTCAAGACATAGGATCTTCTCTACTACTTGGCAGTGACGGCTGTTACTGGTTGATGGTTTTTTCGTGCAAGTCTCAGAAAGGCTCAAGATAAAGCATGTTGGTTATTTTTGTGCTTGAGTATTATAATTCTGAGTGCGGTGTGTTCATGACATTGTTACAACATAGTTTGATGCGGTGTGTGGTGTGATGAGATGACTGGAATAACCGACTGGATTTCAATGCTGTTTCGTGACGGCCGCAACTGGAAAGACATAAAATTTGGTGCTGTTCCTTACGGTCTTTGGATAGGGTTAGTAACATTGGTTGGGCTGAAAATGGCATATTTATTGTTCTATGCACCCTAATGCAAGCCTGGTTATAAGCCCTAGAATGTAACGACATGTTTTCCTCCTTTTATGGTATGCTCATGAATATTTAGATGAGCTGTGCGCTGATTGGTTGGTTTACAATGAGCGAAGCTGCTCAGTAAAGACGCATCATAGCAGCAAGCACTCTCACTGAAACATCAAATTGTTGATATGGTAGGGTGACCAGATGTCCTCTTTTTCCCGGACATATCCTACTTTTCATATCTAAAAAAATGTCCGGGGAGAATTTCAAAATCGTCCGGGATTTTGGTCGACTACGGTGCAGCAGAACCCAGCCGTCAGCTCTGGGGAGGGTCCGTGAACTCCGGAGAGGGAGCCAGCGGGGGACGAAGCGACAGAACCCAGTCCATCAAAATTGATGTCAATTCGGTGCTTTATTTGGATTCGCCCGTTTTATGGTGGAAGTTTAGAATTGTGAGATTTGCAGAAAAAGGAGGTGTCAATGGGGCTTGAACTTCTCTGTACGTCCATTTCACCCACTGAACTAACTTTATTCATCTATGAAAATGGAAACTCTGTTTTGCATTCTATGACCACTTTAAGGGACTTTTGCTCAGGGACCCAGAGTGGTAGTCCGTGGAAGTGGGACTTGAACTCAGAACCTCTGGAACCCAAGCACAATATTTAATTATAATTATGTTTACTGTTGAAAAGAATTATATAAATGAAATAGTTAAACATGATGGTGGCAGCTTTATACAGTATGGGTGGCTGACTAGGAAGCTATCTAAAGCTGATGGAAAGTTTGTAAACACAACCAGAGCTACAGGAGATACTTATGTATTACAACAACCTATGGCAATATTGAAAGATTATGCCTACTACTAGTCTGTCTTGAATTCAGCTTTTGAATTGGGTACAAAATTCCCACTTTTCAGCTTTTCTTTTTAAATTTTTTTTAAAGCATGTATCCATTACATCTTGAGATCCGTTAGCCTGGCCAGTTAGACTGATACATAGTATACACAGCGTATATCAGTCTGGTAAAGACTATTTCAAAGGAGGGACTTGCACAGTCGGCGTTACAGTCAGATAACTACAGGTGTGATGCAAAAACTCCAAGCTACATGCTCTGCTTTGATAATTTTGTAGTATGTGAAGCATGTCAAGCTGAGAATGATAATTACATCCTTTTTAAAGAGAAATGGCACTAAAGCAATCCATTCTATACAAGTAATAAAGTAAGATCAATCTCATTTAGGGCATCAGAAAAGCATCTTTAAAACATTGCTCCATCGCGGTGGCCATCTTGCCTCTATGCTAAGAGAAAAGCAGAAAGGTGTTTGTCACTACCTGATCAATCCCGGAAGCTCAATCATTTGCGCATGCGCAACCAGATATACAACCATGTTTATATAAATTATGTAATTATGGTACTAAAATTACTTATTTCTATCCTTAACTCACCAAAGAATGCTAATACACATCTTTAAAAAAATGTTTTATGACTTTTATGAAACAATTTTGATGCTTTTTACATTTCCTCCATTAAACTGCTTCTCTGAGTCATCATCGGACATGCTCAGAGTAGTCCGGCAAAATATGATTAAACCATGTTTATTTGCATTTTAGTTGCTTCTTTCATTAGGTTACTGAATATAAAACATAATTCATGTTAACATGAAAGGAAAACATAAAACTCAAAAAGACTAGATCTATATTTAAATCCAAAGCTGAAAAAGTTAGCTCCCGGAAGGATTACATTTCGACCCCAGTTCAAGCTATACACTGACGTATAGCTGGTTGCACATGCGCAAATTAGCTTGATCGATTGACTTTATTGATCTCACAGTGGAGATGGTACTGATGGTTCTGATGATACCAATTGTGCTTCTGGGATGGATCAGGTAAGGACAATGCTGAAAGTGATACACCATAGTGTTCTGCCTTCTGTGTTGTGATTGGTCCAACCAGTTCTGGCCTGGAATTAATGGAAGTTTACCAGACTGAATTACGCTCTGTGTGATTTAGTCTGGCTGGCCAGACTAGAGATTTGTAGTTCTATTGCAAGAAAAGGTAAAAGGTTTATGTGGAATGAATACTATTGCAGGAGATTTAACTTCTACCCAGGAAAAAAAGTTTTGATAACTAATTATCTATTAATTATACATGGCCACGACCATGCTGATATTCAGAGAGGGAAAAAAAGGTATGCATAAACAAAGATTTAAAACCAGACTTGAAAAATAAACATGAAAAAGCTGAAGAAAAGTGAAAAAGTAGAGCAGACAATACCATCATTCTACACTTCGCATGTTGTTGTTCTTCTGTGATTGTCTCTCAAAGTTCTTTGAATTTGGCCATAGAAAACACCTTTCCATCCTTCAGCTTAAAACTCACATCACAAACAACCTGGCTTAGCAAAGACCTTTTCATTTCCTGTAGTCTGAAGTCTCTGTCTATGCCTCAATGTTTTGATTGCCTGTGTTGGTTCTAACCTTTGGCTCACGGTGCCAAATATGACATGCCTCTAAAATACAATTTTCTTTTTCTTCGATTTTTATTTGTTTAGCGGAAAGCGCACAGACCGTGGTTGTTCTTTTCAGCTATGACCTGCTTAACATTCATGATACAGATGGAGAAATTTATGCCTGGAAGCTGCCAAGCACAGCCTCTCTCTTCAGCTGTGGACCACTTAGCAGCACTGGAGGAGCAATCCAAAGTGTCTTCGTGAAATTGGTGGCAAGTCCTTCTAACCATGACCTTTATCCATTTGTTTGTTGATAAAACTGTTAAAGGAGGGATGAAGAATATATATTATACATAGAACATATATTTTCCTCCTCCAAGAGAAGAGGTAGTTATTAGTATTAATAACATGTTAGGTTCCTGTAGAGAGGGTATACTTCTTTTTCCTGACCTCCCCACCATCTCTCTGATGCAGGTTTGTTTATTCATCATTTTCCATTGCTATGCATATCTGTCGTGCTGGTACAGTCCCCAAGGTGGTGGGCCTACATTTTTACTCTCCGTCTGAAATAATCATCTCTATGGTAACTCGTGGGGAACCATTTTGAGGCCAGAAATGACAACAAGTGTGAGCCGGGCAGAGATGCAGGTTCTGGTCTTTTCATTTCCTTTTCAGCCATTTTCCAGCCATCAGTCATTCATCCATGTTTCCAGTCTATCACTTAAACTCACTTAAGAATCCCCGGGTTACATCAAAAATTGAATGGGGTAGTGTTGTTTTTTTCCCTGCCAATTTTCCGTTACACATATAAAAGGTTGAAAAGGAGTCAAGTTGAGCTTTCAAAATGTATTAATTCAGCGAGCATACCTGACCTCTTCATGTCTGAAGGAGGAGACAGAGCTGCTTGTCTCCCCAACCAGCCTGTGTTTATTGATCGCAGTTAGGAAGTGGGGGAGAAAATGCATTCTCTTATATGCGGATATGTTGTCATATTTTAGGATACCGCATTTGCCTCATAAACATCTCTCACTCATCATCAATCACCAAGCTTTTCAGTTTCACATTCAGCTCTGTTGTTGAGATATGAGGCTCTAAGTGTTCATGCTCGATCCGCAGATGAATTATCCATGTATCTACTAAATTCTGCCTCCATCCTGCTGGGAAATGAATACCAAACCAGCAGTGCTCAGCGAGGTGTGGGACTCACATCCCCAGCACTTTACTTTTATCTTTCGGTGCAAATATTTGTCTCATGAATTTCCTTGCCAAGTTTTCCCAGAGATATTATGTCCCCGAGATATAGCACAGGTTCTTCTCAACATTTATTCAAATCTTTATTATCAGTTCACAAATTCTCCTTAAAGCTCCTAGCTTAGGGAGTACTGCATTCATTCGTTTGCTGTTGGAAAATGTGCACTGGGTTTAAAAAGGCCTTTTTTTTTGGAAAATGTATTAATCTGCTAAGAGTGGGTGCTGAGGGGGCCTGCATGTGTAATATGTTGGTTCAGCCTGTGAACATATGGCATTAATTAGAGCTTAAGGAATGACTTAAAGGTCATAGACTGGGGATCAGTCAATAGGACCTTCGCTGTTCTGACACACTTGCAGTCGTTGAATGCAGATTGAGCAAAGCTGCAAAGAGCCAGTATTTGTCAAGTAAGCATAGGGTAGATTTGTCAAAATGATAGATTAAGAACATGAGACTGAGTTTTTATTGTTAGGGTTTTTACAAATGTGTTATAAAACCAAACAAACTAGGAATTTAATATAACATCCACCTAACAGTATGATGTGTAATTGTATTATATATTTTTTTAATAATTAAGAATCTCTGTCATCTGAAACTACAAATAGAGAAAAGGTTCTTAAACATTACATAAAACAAATTAAGTACCGAGAAAATTTCAAGAGTGGAGCTATTCTCTACTGATTGTAAAGAAAACTTCCTTTAAGTATTGTCCAACAAATTCCTGCCAAGCTGGGGCAAAAATGTTGTTTAATTATGGTCGTGTGGTATAGGACCATTACAGAAACGTGTTGCTGACTTTCAGAGCTTGGTGAGGACTATTGGAAACTCCCATAAAAACTGCAAGCATCTATTTGCTAGGTAGAAAGACTTGTATAAATCTGACTCACAGAATCATGACTATAAACCTGTATATAACTATTCTTAGTTGTTTAAAATCAAATAATTTAGACTTTAGAATTTAGATTTATATTCTTAATAGACTGATATTTTTTACTTGTCAGCAGAGTCATACAGCTCTTCTAGTAACTGATGTTCTAGTGTGAGTCAGATGCAACAATTTCACTTGGAATCGAGGGCTCCATTTCTCTTTAAAAACATTTGTCCTCACATTCAAGGCAATTTAAGTCAGTCAAATGTAAGAAATGTTTAATATGCTCTATGTCACGATTATAATCGTTTATTACCATAACTTCCTTCTTATGACATCTTATGACTGCCTCCATGTGTCTCTATGACTTCCCCACATGCCTGGGCATGCTCCTGATGACAGGGTGGATGGTCTCCTGAGGGATTTCCTCCCAGACCTGGACTAAAGAATCAGCCAAGGTCTGGGCAGTCTGTGATAAAAACTGACACTGGTCAATGGATCAAGACATCCCAGATGTGCTCAATCGGATTCAGGTCTGGGGAACAGATAGGCTAGTCCATAGCTTCAATGCCTTCATCTTGCAGGAAGGGTTTTGAGGATCTCATCTCAGTACTGAGTACATGGAGGGCTGTGTGGCCCTCCAAAGAAAGGACACCCGACCATTACAGATCCACTGCCAAACAGGTCATGCTGAAGGATATAGAAGGCAGCAGATTGCTTTCCAGTCTGCATACATACTCCATCACGTCTTTCACATGTGCTCAGTTTGCACCTGTTTACATCTGTGATGAGCACAGGGTGTCAGATTAGCCAATCCTGGTGTTCTCTGGCAAAGGCTAAGCGTCCTGCACGGTGTTGGGCTGTGAGCACAACCCACATCGGTGGAGGTGCACTCATACCATCCTCATGGAGTCGGTTTCTAACCTGTAGCGGTCCTGTGGCTAGGTTGGTGCCCTCCTACGCCCTCCTTCTCATCTCCTGGTGTACTGGCCTGTCTCCTGCTAGCGCCACTACGCTGACAGACACAGCAAACTTTCTTACCAAAGCCCACACTTATGTGCCATCCAGGTTAAGCTGCACTACCTGAGCTACTTGTGTGTGTTGCAGAGTTCGTCTCATGCTACCATGAGTGTGAACGCACCAGCATCATTTAAAAGTGACCTAAACATCAGCCAGAAAGCATAGGTACTGAGAAGTGGCCTGTGGTCCCTACCTGTAGAACCACTCCTTTATTGAGTGTGTCTTGCTAATTGCTTATAATTTCCACAGGTTTTCTGTTCCATTTGCACAACAGCATATGAAATTGACTGTCAATCAGTGTTGCTTTTTAAAGTGCCAATTTGATATCAAATAACTTTGATTTGATTGAAGTTATATTGTGTTGTATAGGTGTTTCCTTTTGTTTTAGCAGTGTAGTTTCTAGCTGAGAAATTCCATCTTTTGCTGTTTTTTTGGCTACCTTCTCTGCAATGCTTTGGTTTGGAGGAACGTGAAGCCCATGACTCAATTCTACAGAGTCTCTCCTTTCATTTGATTGCATGTTATGCTGGTTTGATGCAGGTTTGTGGCTTTGGAGACAAAAATGTTGCTCATAGGTTGCTATTGTGCCGTTTATGATTTACATCTTTTCTTTTATTTGGTTATAACTTTAGTTGTGTTTTCCAAAATTTTAAAAAGGTTTGTGTAGCTTATATTCTACAGTTTACTTTGATATGATATACTGTTATATTTTGTCATTAATGTATTGTTTATGCATATTGATGTTGAGTAAATATGACGAGGTACCTTAAAAGGTACCCCTTGGGTTCATTATACAGACTGAATGACAGGTTCCACACCAGCTGTGAGAACATCTGGACAGAGTTTTAAACTGGAGATGAAACAGCACAACCCCCTGAACAGTGTCTGGAAGGCTGTGGTTGCTGCTGCACAACATTTTTACCGTCAACAGATAAAAAAACCTAGAAGAGTCCTTGAATGGAAAAGGTATTGCTTTCATCGAAGAGAAGAGTGGCTATTTTGGTTACAGATTTTTTTTCCTTTTTTTTGTTAGGAAAGTTTATCAAAAGGTTTTGAGTTGCGTGTTTACAATTTTTACCAAAAAACATGAAGGTTAAATGTGAGACAGGAAAATGTGTGCTTTTTTTGTTTTGTGCAATAACTACACAACAATATTTGGCCAATTGCACACATGTAAAAATTCTAAGAAAGCCAAAAGTTTCCTTTATCCTTTTTTGAAAAACCCTGTGTGAGGTTTATTGATATTATGAATTACCTTAGATCACTGTAAATTGGTGATTCATAAAAATAAGAGCTTCTAAAAACTGAGCATGCAGTGTACAGTTTCTGCTCTGGATCCCTAATAGTTGGCACAGTGCAAAACAGTACAAAGAAGGACCTTCGCAAATGCGTTGCTTTGATTTATTATCACGTGATTTAAAGTTGGGAAAACTCAGCATAACTTTTTATATTCTTCATTCCTTAATGATTCTTTGCCTTTCTAGTTGGAAATGCGCCACAACACAATCACTCCACACTCGTAGTGGAATAAATCATAGCTTTTAGTATCTTTTCAGTGAGCTGAAAAACCACAGAACATAAACATGTTTTTTCACCTCCTGCTCTGCCCATCACCTGCACCTATATTAACATAATGATGCCGGAGAAAATGCATAGCTGCGCCCGAGTCCCAAAGTGGATGATTATCTCTACACGTTTTAACACTGACATCAAAAGATGATTCCTATTCCCAGAGGTGCATCTCTTAGTTTCTGAGCTTCTTTTTCCTCCTGTGTTTTTTCTCTTTTATTTCATCATGTCTAGAGCGCCAGTAACAATCCTCCCTTATGTAACAGTTTTGACCCAGTGTGGCGAGCCAGGTGTTGAATTAATTTGGATTTTCCCATTCTGAAATGTTGCATGTACAGTACGAAACAAAAGAAGGTGCAGGCATTGTTTTCTGGCATGTTGTATAAAATGGACTAATTAGAATGACTGGCTACCGTGGATATTGTGCTTTTTTTTTTTTTCTCACTGCACATACGGTCTGTCATGTTTTTTTCTTTACACTTTGTTTACTGTCCTTCACTGAAATGCTGACATTGGATGGGAACATTATTAACAATAGCTCAGCTGCCATGCTTGGTGCCCACATCTAGATAATGGCATTCAAATTGTACCTGCTGTGTTCTTTACAACTCTCTGCTGGAGACTGAAGCAATGTGAGCACAATCTAAAAGTGACAAGAGAGCGGTTTTTTAATTAGATAACTGCCACCACTACATGTAATCAGCTCTGCAACAACCAGGTTATGTTTTACACAATCAGATTCACGAGCACATTGAAAATGGGTCGCTATTTTATTCAGGTGATATCACAAGAAAAATGAGGAGCATGCATACAAAATATTCAGTTTTTTCATGAATCACTTCATGCACTGACAGTGACATGGTGCTTCGCACATACCAGGAGGCAGAGTACAACATGGAACTCTAAAGACATATTTCATGTTGTGTGACTGTAAATGACACAGGGGGAACAGGGCAGAAAAAAAAATGTGAGACAGCTCTGCTTATTGAAGGATTTTTGGTTTGTGGGCGTAAAAGCAATGAGCATGAATTGTGAATGAGCGAGAGCATGAGTTGCACACTTGTATAATAACTTAGCCGAGAGAGAAATGTGGCTCGCTGAAACCTGAAAGGGAAGTGCTGGGTGTTTTTGAAGACATCTTTTCTTCTTGTTCCCATTAAAGAATGACAACCTCTTGGCAAGATTGCAGTTTACTCATTTAAGTTGGGAATGAATTATTGAGTTTTCGTACAAGTAGAGTGTTTTAGCTACATCATATGGTCCTTTTAAAATTTACATGTGTTTGTAAGGCAAATTTAGAAAACTAATTTATGAGATAACCTCCTCTGGATAAAAAAGTGAGGTTTTGCATTTATTTAAAAAAATTAAGTGATATATTAAGGACATGCAAGCGCTCCAGGAAAATATAACCAAAGATATTTTCCTGCTTATAGCTGGAGTTAAATTTTGTGACATTGGCAGTGAATTGTTAGGATTTTAAACTTTAAAACATCAAGAGCAGTCTGCATTTCATTAGATTATTTTCAGACGCAGGTTTAAAGAGGAATAACTTAAATATTTATTTTAAAATAAACTAAAATCATTTTTATTTGACACTCACAATGACAGTAAAAGTCCCTATGAGCTATCAATGCTTTCCATCAACAATGTCTTAATCAAGTTTTCTCCTTTAAAACCTAAAGCTACATTGCAGGCCTATTTTCTACTTCCTGACAATCATATAAAAATGAGCGTAAAGAATATGAAGGTCTTTTTTTCCACCTTCACTAGTAAAGTATTGTGTCTGGTTGTTATTGCCTCCACCGTGCTTCCATTTCCCCAATGTGAGAGATTTATTTTCTAATCTGTTTTACATAACAATCCTTTATTACAGCTTTACCCGAAAAAATTGCAAAAAGATTTGAAAAAGTTTAGTTCTGAGTTCTGGTAGAAACAGTAATAATTTTTTACAAAGCAATAAAAGTAAAACTGAAAATTGCCCACTGCATAACTGCTCCATGTGTTGATTTTTTGTACCTACTGGCAATAAAACCCAACAAAATATAGGTTTTCTCTTAAATTTTCTGAATATCAGGGAATAAGTTGATGTCTGAGTCTGTAAAAGTATTTAAATTTGAAACAACAACAAATGTGTAGGAACCATCATGCTCTGTAAAATTATTCAGCTTTGCACAATATAAACTTTATTTTTTATATTAGAATTCCAGACAGATCTCAATAACCTGATAATATCCTGGTCCTGTGGTTTGCAGTGTTTGTTGTCTGCTTTTCTTTGTCTAATGTACTGATAAATGGCCAATGGGTGAGGTTGTTCCAGCTGTGGTGTAGTATGTGCTTTCTTCTCAGTTCATGTCACAGTGCTCATGAAACCTTCTCCTAAAAAGAGGACAAGGATTTACCAATATTGGGTTTCTGTGGTTCTTAACCATCTCTTGGTTAATCTCTTGGACCTTGAATTGATATCCAAGTAGTGAAACCTATAACATTTGGAAAACTGAATTATCAGCCTTTTTGCTGATACAAAATCCTACTTAAAACAGGTTGCTTCGCACTAATGGTCCTACAAGACCCACTCCCTGCACTAAACAAATCTACCTCATATTGTCCGTAGCCTGGATATCAAAAGGTACACCTGCAGAACCATCCGCAGAGGGTTTGAAAGATTAATTAATTTAATTTACCTGGTTTTTCCTTTTTTCTCTCAGTTTTTCCTTTTTTGGTAGTTTAAGTGATGGAAATTCATATAGACCACACAAACTGGTATGTTTGCTTTAACCCTAACTTGACTTGCGATTCAACGCTGTTTGTCTTGCCAGGTTTTCATAAAGACTAAATTTGTATTGTTTCTCTGAACAGTTGTCAGGTCAACAGATCCTACCATGTTAGGTTCTACATGTGCAACACTTTCTTTCTTTTTCTTTTCTTTCTTTCAGATGGCAGGCTGAATAGAACTCTTTAAGACATTCATAGATCAGGATACTTTCTTTGAACTAGATAACCAGGTGACGTCTTCACAGATACATTTTCTCTGTTTCTTTGTCTTCATGATGATGTATTAACTAATGGCCGCTAAGAACAGCTTGATTTTTACATAATTTATATTATTCACAGGTCGACAATATTTAGTATTAACAAAAGGACTCAAAAATGTATTGGGTGTAATGAATTGTATTTCAAGGCTGTTGGGCTGATGGCAGTTCAATACAAATGTGCACCTGATTTTTTAGAGTTTTATTTATGGAAAAATATTTATCATGTACTGTATCACTTTGGCTCTTGCGTCACAATTATGCACCACCTTCTGTTGTTAAATGATATAGACTCCCAGTGAAACACTCTGAACACTGTTGTTATAATGTGTAATTTTCTTTAATGTTTAAATTCACATTCCCCATTAAGATTATAACCTAAGGAAGGACATCAGTGAGGCATCTGCTTGCTTCCCAATTCATGCAAGTAAATTACTCTAAACATGCAGCCAGATTCATAATGACTCTTCCACCACAAGAGAAACAAGAACAACAGATGGTACGGCCCACACACATCCGTCATTTCCAAACGGTTAAATCTTTGTGGGATTAAAAGACAAGACAGAGGCTGGAGAGACTAAATCCACAAGGAGCATGTGGTGAGTTATTCAAGATGCTTAGGAAAGCCCAAGCATCCCTGTAGGCTTATTGAAGGCTTTGTTTAGATGCTAACTTTAACTTTTGATTAACACTGCTTCTCCAGATAGGTCAGAGTGAACCATAAAATGACTAATCCATGAGTTTACATGTGGCCCACCAATCAGTAAAGCTTTTGATAATCAGCTTGTATAAAGCAAATTGCACAGCATGCTGATTAGATTTATTTTCTGCTCTTACACCTTTCAAATTTTGCTAATCATATAAAACTGCATAATCAAGGTTGCAATTTAGTCCAGGAATTCTGTATGCATGACATGTATTGTGAATGCAATACTGTACTGCACTGTAACTTTGTATGAAAAGAAACTAAATGCATTTAGACCTTTGTCAGTATAAGATCTGCTACCTTTTTACCCTAAAGGAGAAAGAAAATGGCAGAATGACCTCCTTAAGGAGGGAAGCTTAAAAGACTACCTTACACCTAAGTCTGCTATTGGTATTAAATCATTTTGGATATAGCAGTACATTTTATCCTTGTGTTAAATTTTAAAGCATTTTATTAAATTATGTTTTTACATTTAGTGTAACTTTAATATATTTGTTTAATATGAAATATTTATTATTTCTAACTCTTGGATAAAGCACTTTGAGCCCATTTTAAAAGTATGAAAAGTCCAGTAGTTTGAATAAAGAGCTGTATATGCTTTCCCTTACTTTACCCATGTGTGTAAGTTCGTCCGCTTCTAGCATGGTCAAGCATCACTGCCCCCATGCTGTCAAAGTGTTTATTAAGTTGGCAAGCTGTTCTGTAATATACCCTCTAGAGAGCAAATGTCAGAAAATAGCAGACATTGTGACAGAGGAAGAACTTGTGACATGAAATGAAAAAAAAAAGGCCCCAATCATACTGATGTGGTCTGTTCAGCTATTAAAAACATTGCTGAGTATGGATAGAAAAGTACTACTGTTACCCTCATGATCTTACTCTTTGCTAGTTCAGTTCACTGATCGTAAATGAGCTTAACTGCACCACACTTGCTCCATCTGTTGCGTAGGGATACCTATCGGCAAGCCCCCTGATGAAAGACTGAAACATAAATTGAAATTAACACTCAGGTTGGACAGAGGGCTCAGTCTGTATGTCTGCAAATTTAACTTTGAGAAAGTACATAAAAGGCGCTTCAGTCTGTCATGTTGTTATCAGTTTGTAATAATGTTCCAGCATTATTATCAGCTGTAGGGACCTTGTGAGGCTGGAGAGACTTTGAAAAAAAATAACTAAAAATATTTGCCAGCTGGACAGCAAAGTTTTAAGGATGGTGCTCAGATTTGAAGAGACCTAGGGCCGTATTTATTAGGCTTCTTAGATTAGTCCTAAGATCACTCTTTCTAGGTGAAAAGTTGGACTTAAAAGTTATTTATCAAGTGTCTCACACTTTTAGCAAAGTTTAGGACAGGATCTTATGTGTGACTTTCAGAGCTACAACAATACCTGTTGTCATAAATGGAATTTTAGGTGATGCTACTTCAAAGTCCATTGAGTCGACCAATTGCTGAATGGAGCTGTTTATTGATGGCTGTAATACCCCAGCATTCTATCCAGGATTACACAACCTAATTATTGCACAAAAATTTGGTAGAGCTATCAAAAATACCTAATTAAAAAAATATCTCGATATCAGTAAGTTTTTCCAAGCTGTTGATGTACATTATATTGCCAAAAATTTACAGAAAACGTTTTTTTGCAATTAACACAGTGGGGGTAACTGATACGTTTATCCTTTTTAATTATGCGGCTCATTGGCTCATTTATAAGCAATAACTTTAGAATCTGAGGGTTTGGAGAAGGTTTACCTGTCACAAGCAGGACAATTTAAAAAATAAAAATCTGTTTCAGAGGACTTCATTTTGGACAACATACTGACATGCTGCAAGTTCATGCATTGGTACAGGACAAAAGTTCATGCATTGGACAGGCCAAAAGCAATTTATGTATTTTCCACACATTTATAAAAAACAGACAGTACTTGGTTATCTAATAACAATTTATAAATGTACGGCCACGGGATAATCTTGAGACTGTGCCTGTAAAACCCAAATATAGAAAGACACTAAAAAAAAATTTTTAAACCACTCAGATGTTGTTGTAGGAGGCCTTTGAGGCTGAAAATGAAGTGTTTTAGTAAGTTTTTACAGAAATGTTGTAATATTGCAACATTGGGCCAAATGGGGAGCAGAATTTCNTGTCTGCAAATTTAACTTTGAGAAAGTACATAAAAGGCGCTTCAGTCTGTCATGTTGTTATCAGTTTGTAATAATGTTCCAGCATTATTATCAGCACTTTGGTCTGTTCCCTGAATGTAGTGTTTTGCCTTTCGAGTATTCAAGGAGTGTCAACAATGGGTGGTGAGGTTGCTTGAGGACCCAAATGCAGAGATCAGGAGGCAGAGGTGAGTCTTGAAGATTTAATCAGTGAACTGAGGCAAAGTCCAAAAATCAAAAGAAGAAAAATACCAAGTAACCACAAAACTTCAGAGGAAAACTCACTGAGCACTGAGTGACTGCAGAGGTGGAGTATTTAAGGCGACCAGAACAAAGGATGGACTAATGAGCTGAATAAGGAGCAGCTGTGAGTGCAACTAACTAGAAGGAGGGGAAAGAAAACAAGCACAAGTGGGCAACAAAGAGTAACTAAATACTGCTTGAATATAATGAAAAATAAACCAAAGAACAAAACAGAACAACTGATGACAGAAAACTAAAAACTCAGTCCCAAATGGGGAGAACCATTACAAGGAGTCTTTATCTGGCTATTTGGTTACAAAGCCAGCAGTAAAACACAAACATTTAACAGAAATCACTGAATCAATCAATAATTATTAAAACAAATGTCACTCAAATATTCAGAAGAGGCAATGGCAACACGGATAAATTATTTCAGCCTTTTAGTCCCACCTGTCTCCAGGATGTACTGTACTAGCCCTGGTGGAAGAAGAGAAAATGTACCAGCAGAGAGGTGGCTCTGATCCCCCAGGATGGAACAGGCTTTGTTAAAAATTCTGAGCTGGTAGAGAGCATTGAGGCCAGTCAGGTTGATTCCTGCAATTTTACTACACACTTTTTCTATAGCATGCAGTGCTTTTTTGTTTCTGCGGGAAATAGAGCTGTAGCAACGAAAAGGGAAAAGAAAGTATGGATTCAATAGAACAAGAATAAAACATTTGCATGAAAGTAAATCAACATTTACATATAGTATCAAGTTGAGATGCAAAAGTCACTTTATCATTGATCCGCTACTTCTTTCTCAATCCTAAGAGGAGAGATGCCAGTGGGATTCTTCCGAAAAATCAAACAGCATCTTTAGTTTTTCATGGAAACTTGTAGGAAAGAAGAGCTACACCAGTCCATAAAATCTTTCATATCACTGCTCAGTAAGGACACAATGTCAGTCATCTGCAAAAGTAACAATATCTCTCCCTGCATGTTAACTCCGATATTCATTAGTCTATAAAACAATTAATAAAGGTAAAAGAACGCAACCCTGGTCAGATCCAGTGAAAGAGACAAGAGTGTCTGAAAAAACACGTTTAACCCTCACTTGTAGTGGTCTCTGTTAAAAAATCAACAACCCAGTCTGTTATACTTGGATTGATGTTGTGGGAGTCCCTTAGTGTTTACAAAAATGTGTGGCTGAATACAATTAAAAGCAGAAGAAAAATCAACAAAAACAAAGGCGGGCAAAAGACTTTTTACTCTCAAGATGGATAAAAACAAGATTCGGCAAGGTAGCAATTGCTTCAACACCGCTATCTGAACCAAGCAATCTGCAGATGGTCTGAGTTATTTTGGACACAGGTCAGAAGCGCTTCCTTCATAATTTCTTCAAGGACTTTATAACCAGGGAGGTCAAAGCAACAGGTTTGAAGTAATTTAGTGATTTTTGGTGCTGGGACAATAATAGAAGTCTTTCAGACTGTAGGGACCTTGTGAGGCTGGAGAGACTTTGAAAAAAAATAACTAAAAATATTTGCCAGCTGGACAGCAAAGTTTTAAGGATGGTGCTCAGAT
>NW_015151331.1:305981-307369 GCF_000732505.1 Cyprinodon variegatus
GTGACGCATGGCCACCAGTTAGTTTTACCCTAACTTATGTTATCAGACGTTATTATGTGAGAAACTCTATTGGAAATGCAGTTCATGTTCTATTTTCTGTTAGGGCGTTGTAATAGCTTTCAATTCCAGCATGAAGCTCTGCTGCATATGGTTACTGTTGAGATTATCTTCCCTTATTAATTTAATTAATTTATTTGACAGAGACAGTGTACATTAAAAAGCATTGCAAATGCACCAGAATTAGCCAAAAGGCTATTTTTATTCTGTTGTACCTGAGTACGTAACACAAATTATAGCTGCTCTGTGCAAACAGTATCATTTGATCAGCTTTGTGTTATCAAAACCAAAACATTTTGAGCTTCCAGAATGTTTGTGCACGTCTCTCTCACCTCACTATCATCCTCTAGTGGCAAGTCCTACCCACTTAATGTCATAAAGGCTCATATCGTAGGACCTAGATTTCTGGTGAAGCAGACGTGATTAATTAAAAGGTGTTTATTTAGATAAAAGGCGAGGAGCTACAGATCTGCAGGGCTGTGGCTGGGCACCGCCCATCACTGGTTACTTTGGTGAATAAAAACACAGGTAAGTGACCATGATGATCTGTCAGAGGATGATTATCAATGTGAGTCCTTTACCTGGTTTTACAGTTCAGTACACCTGCATAGAACATGATAGAATCCAGAATCCTGGTTGGGCACTGCCCAGAGTGTTCCAGATGCTGTGGTTCCAGAGGCCGCCAGAACAGGGAAACAGATCAGAAAAGGAAGGCTAAGAGGTCCAGGTATCCAAGGCGCATTTAGGGAACCGATGAGAACTAGAACAGGCTGGTCCAGGATTCAAGGAGTCTATAGAGAGTTCAGGGAGAACATTCAGATGGGAAAAGGCAAGCTCAGTAGTTGAGAGGCAGAACAGGTCAGGATAACAGGCAGACTACGGTACGCTTCAAACACGCTCTCTCCACCGAGCCAAGACAGGAACCGGGCACGCTCAGTGGATTCAAGAAAGAACATGATCACTGGCCCAAGAAAATGCAAACATGAACTAGAGCTTCAATCTCAAACTCAATGATTGTTGGGACTGAGCCATATATAAAGACGCAGGAGCAGGTGGATTAGGTGAGTGGTAATTGGAAACCGGACAGAGTTAGGGAAGTGACTGAAATGAGCAATTATGCTAGCTCTCAGAGCAATGATGATGACACTAAGATACCTTATGACACTTTAATGCCTAGATTTAAGAAAGTTGATAGATTTGAGATTAGGAGTAAATTCTCGCCACAAAGGACTAAATTGGCACTCTAAGGTGCTTGATAAATATGGACCCAGGGGAATAAACTACACCATGACAACAGCTGAGTTTTGGTATATATTATAGAAGGATGTTGT
>NW_015151331.1:307595-310851 GCF_000732505.1 Cyprinodon variegatus
AGAGAGAGAGAGAGAGAGAGAGAGAGAGAGAGAGAGAGAGAGAGAGAGAGAGAGTGATTAATATTGTGTTTGAGTAGAAAAAAAGAAAAGAAAATCTCGGAATATTATTTGACTGACGAACATTAAATAAACCACATGATTCAAACATGAAGCAAAATCTGGAGAACTTTTTTTTTTGTCAAAGTAAACCTGAAAGAATAACATAAGAGTCAGCTCTAGTTTGAACATGTCGACTTCTGTGGTTTAATTATCACTAATTAAGTCATGTGGGAACAAAAAACACTTTGAACATTATCTCTTTTTATAAACTTGGAAATCTGTGCAAACACTCTGCCATTAGGAAATGCACTGATAAAGGCGCTTTAGTTGTCAGCAAGACTCCTTACAGACTCTGCCAACATTTCCCTCTGGGTGCTGGCTATCTTGTGGTGTTGCAGCCAAAGCTATGTGATTGAGCAGGGCAGCTCAATGAATGCAGATATATTTACTCAGAGTGTAGCTCTGGGAAACATCAATCCAATACACGTTGTTTCTCTGAACTTGGGAGGGATCATTGATCCACAAAAGTGCTAAATGATTTAAGAGTAAGCATTACTCCAGTGACAATACAGTGGTTGGTAAAGGGCAGTTCTTTTAAAGATAAGGAAAAATTGAAAGAGAAGTATAAACACAGTTACTTGTGAATATGCAAGGTCTGCATTCTGCCAGCTGCTAAACAAAAACAAATGAGGAGCTTTTTGCCTTAAAATATTACAGCTCTATTAACAGTTCTGGAGAACTCATCCTCAAATAACCCTGATTAAAATGCAGTCATGCTGTAGGTCATTAACAATTTGTCTATTCCTACTATGAAGGTGGCATCTATAATATAAGAACTCCTAGAGAAAAAAAAGGTTATTTTTGATGTTTTAATGCAAATCCTGAATATTACAAATCGTCTCATCAAAGGCAAATAAAGAAGATCTATAACAGTAAGTAGGTAAACATTTATCTATAGGAAGTGTGTCACATTTATATGTTTGGAGAACCACAAAGTAATAGGATAAAAGATGCAGCACAGTGGAGAGATGAATTGACAAGAATAAATGAACACAATAAAATAACACAATAAAGAATAGAAGCAAGGGACAATAGCAAGTACCAATAATAGAATCCAGTAAGTAATGGCAGAAAACAGCTCAATCCCCAGATTTCAATTGGCTGAATAATTTTACAAGGGACCAGAGCTGTCATGATCTTGGTACCTTAGAGCTGGGTTTTCCTCTATGTTGCTCTCTTCTGCTCTCCTCCGCTCATTATCTCTCACCACATCAACCTGTTCCTGCTGCTATTTAAGTCTCAGGATCCCAGCCTCTAGTGCCAGATTATTATAGCTTCTAGCGAGAGTAACTCTAGAGTTTCCTGTGTTAACTTCTGCCTGTTCCTGACCAGTTTTTGTCCACGGACTTCTGAGTTTTGGCCGCCCCTGTTCTGCCCTGTTTTGCCTGTTCTGTGTTCCCAGGATGTTACCTGGATTCCACCAGATGTTGATATTGGACCTTTCTACTGACCACGGCTTAGATGAACCTTCCTGGATCCATAGGTCCCTCTGCATGCTCTGGCCGCTGCAAGACGCTGCTTCTCTTCATTTCTGGATCTCTAGTACCGACTCAGAAACTCAACTTTCCAAAGAAAGGACCGAGATTTCAAGGTTTGGCACTCAGAGTGAACTTTGCACATTGTTGTTCCTCATTCGAGTTTTGAAGTCACTGACCTGAGCCTCTACTCCTGCAGAGAATCCAGTGAGCCCACCGCACCAGACAAGCAGCCGCACGACTGTACTATTAATAAAAGCTTGGAATCTTCCCATTGTCTGCCTCACCTGAATTCTGGGTGTTACGTTCTGAGCTTATTACAAGAGCTGGTCATCCAGGTTTAAGCATACCAGAAAATGAGGCAGACACAACAGGGTGTGGCAGAGGCTTATGCAACAGGGACATCATTGGCTGTACATTGTTTATTTAGTAAATGTAATTGCCTCGGAACAAAATAGATGAGCTTCAAAATCTCCAGAATGATCTAGGATAAGTCTTTTCAGAACCAAACTGCTGCAAAACAGACTTTTTGCAAGCCAAACTGGAGAAGAACGTCTCCTGAAGATCCCTTGGTGTGAGCCACATAGGACAAGAAAACCCTTGTTTGCAGTGAGCCTGCCGTGCTAAGCTGCTGCTGGATGAAACTCAACTTTCCAAAGAAAGGACCGAGGTTTCCAGGTCTGGCACAATTAGGGACAGAACAAACAATATGTCTTTTGATGGTTTTGATCATTTCATGTGTTTACTGATGAGTAAAGACAAAGCTAACAGGATGGACTGCATGCTATGCTATGCCACAGTAATATGTTTTGAGCTGTTGTTGAAGCTTGGACAAGCTTTATTTCACTAAGGGTTTAAACACTGATGTAACATTAGTGGTCATGCATTCCTCATATGCTCATTGCATTCTGATTACCAAGTGTGACCAAGAATCATTTAATGGTATCCTGATGTATATTCTCTGCTAGCTATTTCAAAGAGGGTAAATAATCATTTAACTAAGGGTTACTGGTTCCTGATTAAGCAAATCATCTAATAAAACATTATTTGGCCAAATAATGTTTTATTCACCTCATGGATTTGCATTGTGAATTGGTCTGAAAACATCAGTGAAAAGCTACGGTAATTTGATCACATCCCGAATTCTTCCAGATAAACTTTTGTTTTCAAGCACAAGATCCATCTTAAACTGTAATATGTTTTTCAACCATGTTTCCCCTTCCTCTTTATATGTAGTAGTTTAGTTTACTTAAGTTTCACTATTTTTTGTTAAGAGTTATAAACTGAAATATGTTTGACTTGGAGCTGAATGATTTTAATTCATAAACTCTTATATTTTGAACAGAAGTTGTGGTGAATTTATTCCATGTATGTGCAGAATTATTTGTTGGACCATGATTTGAGCTCGAATCACTCTTTAATTTATTGTTGAAACACACAGCACGTGTAGTACGGTGGCTGAGAAGTGCAAAACACATTTACAATTCAAAAACACATTAACAAATAAAAACAAAATAACATTTGAAGAAAAAAAATTATATTTTAAACAAATGTATATTTGAAAAAAAAGTTTAAATTTTTAAAAACAAATTTACATTTTAGGAAACAAATTCACATTTTAGGAAACAAATTCACATTTTAAATAAGTTAGATTTTAGGTGAGAGAAAGTTTCATTTTAGAG
>NW_015151331.1:311036-322853 GCF_000732505.1 Cyprinodon variegatus
CAGCGGCGATTTTAGATGGAAAGAATTGCACTGAAGCTATTTTTCTTAAGCTTACGCTAACCGAACAATGTTTTGCTCTTATTGTGGAGCAAATTTCAGCCAATTTACACCATTTTGTTCTTCGTGCGGACAGTCTCTGGGACTTTTACGGGACACAGACCAGGTGGCAGGACCAAGCAGCAGGGCCGAGCTCAATTCGTGGCAGTGGCTGCGTTGCAGCAGTTCCGGTGGCTCGCCGGCAAATGGCACAGCGTATTACTGGCCGGGCCACTGAATTATTTTTTCATGTAGTTTTTTAATTACTTTTCTTTGGTATTTAATTATTTTTTGGGTATTTTTCTCGCCGTTTTTCGGCAAATGCCTTATTTATAGTACTTCTAACTAGATTGTTTTATATAGATATATATATAGGCTATATATTGTGATGTTATCGCTTAATAACCTGTATTAAAATTTATTCTTTATGTTTTTTGTTTTTTTTATTGTGATGTTATTGCTTAATAAACTGCATTAAAACTTTATAATGTCACATTTACTTGATGGAATGGAGTACTTTATCTGCCAATAAGTGGCCTCGGCCGGCAGCAGCCACCATCGGTCACTCCGATGGCAGCATCTGCCGCAGCCACTGCCACGAATTGAGCTCGGCCCTGCTGCTTGGTCCTGCCACCTGGTGATGTAAAATGTAAATTTATTTGCTAAAATATAATTTTGTTTCTTCAAATGTTATTTTGTTTTTTATTTGTTAATGTGTTTTTGAATTGTATATGTGTTTTTAAAGATTTAAACTTTTTCTTCAAAAATACATTTGTTTCATAAAATATAATTTTGTTTCTTCAAATGTTATTTTGTTTTTTATTTATTAATGTGTTTTTGAATTGTAAATGTGTTTTGCACTTCTCAGCCACCGTAAAATAGGGCGTGTGTTCATTAACAATATATGACAGTCAGAATAATATCTGATTAGAAAGATATTTGCCACCCGTACATGGGAGAGTAATAAAAATCTTAAAGTATCAGAAATATAAATTCCCAGCGTGCTGAGAATTGAATATAACAGTTATTCACAACATTAATATGGCGTCCAATCTGGATTGGCATTGAATATAAAGTTATCACAACAACTACTTTGTGAAACAGATCCCTGTTCTTCTAGTTCAAGCCTACTCTGTACACCCAGAACTAAAACCAAACATGGAGAAGCAGAATTTCGTTCCTATGCTTCACTCATCTTAATAAAACTCCCAGAAGACTGTAAAGTACTGAAAGCCTGAGTTATTTTAAGTTAAATAATAATAAAAAAAACTTTGTTTAGAACTGCCTTTGACTGTTGAAGTTAAACTGTTAACTAAGTTGTTATTAGAAGGTTGTGGTCCAATTGTTGTTTTTTTTAAACAATTTTCTCTTTATTTGCTTTACTTTGCTTTTATGTTTCTTCTATTTTATTGTTGTGAGTAATTGTTCATGCTCTGAATTGTGCTATACAAAAAAACTTGCCTGGTATTGCCTTCCTTAAACTACCTTGCAGAGTACAGGGTCACCTGTGTCCTGGTCCTCATAGAGACCTGGCTTAAAGGGGTCACAGAATGATTATATAGGGTGCTGGTCCTTAAGGTCTCTGAATATGTTAGGCTGACAATGGCATATTTGCTGTTCTATGACCACTAATGCAAGCCTGTTTAGAAACCCTAGAATGTGGAAACAGGTTTTCTTCCTTTTATGGTATGCTCATGAATATTTAGATGATCTGTACGCTGCTGAGCAACCATCATAGCAACAAGCACTTACTCACTGAAACACCGACATTGTTGATATGGTAGGGTGACCAGACGTCCTCTTTTTCCCGGACATGTCCTACTTTTCATATCTAAAAAACTTTCTGGGGGAATTTCAAAATCGTCCGAGATTTTGGTCGACTGTAGTCTAACATGTAGTCGAACCGAGCCGTCAGCTCCGTGGCTGGTCCGGAAACCCCGGCGGATGGGGGCAGGAAGCCAGGGGGGGACAGAGCGACCGAACCCGACCTGGTGACGGTATGCTTCACCCCGCCTAATTACTGTGCGCAATTACCGTGAAGCACGGGGCCGCCGGTGTCCAGGCTACAGTCACTATTCGGGGTCGGAAACTGCCTGTTTGTAATTCTTGTAGAATATAAACCCAACTGTAGGCTTAACAGCTAAACTGGTATCTTACATCTACCTCTATTCATTTACTTGGGCCAGTGAACCAGTGTGTTGGTCTGTATGAACATTTTGGGGCGTGACAAAAGTACCTTTCCTGGACTGTCACCGCCCCTCACTCTTTAGCTATGTTGCTAAGCAACTGAAAGCTGATGCAAAAAGCTGGCAAAAAATGGACGCCTAATGTCTTACTACTGGTCTGTGTGCTAATTTGCTTTTTTGGGATGCAGCAGTAACTTTGTCGCAGATATCAGGTTGTATTTCACACACTGCACAGATATTGGATACTGCGCTTAAATGTCAGCCAAACCCATTTACACAGGGACAGATAAAACCTTTCACTAAACCAAACGTTAGCTGCAACATATACAACTTAATAACCATTTAGATGAACTGTTTCAGTTATTTAAGCCAAATACCTTACAATATTCACCACTGTTTGTTGCCTTTTTCCTCTGAGCATGGAGCAGGCAGCTTGCCTTGACTCACGGGATACCCAATCTATTTTTCTTATCTTTCCATAACTATTACACCCATATTGGTTTCTTTATAATTAACAAATCTGTAATAAAGAAGGTACACAAGGCACACATTCATCCTATTTCCTTAGGCAACAATGCACCAAGATCTGTGACAGTGATAAAAAAAAAAAAATAAAAAAAAAAAACATTAACACCACCCATTTAACTTTGGAGGTTTACAAATCATTACTAAAAGATGAAAATATTTCCTCTTATGTCCTTTGGCAGGTAGCAAAATTGTTACACACAAAAATAAGTTATTATCTGTCACATTAAAAAAGGCAGCTAAAGGGGAACTAAAACAGACAATAAATGTCAGGGTGACAGGAACCCTTTGTCAACACCCCTCAGGAATATTTGTTACAGCCAACCAACAAATTCTTGAGTAACATCAGTGACTTACTAAGGAAACCAGTTAAATAATCAAATTTGCTTTTGATGGACATTGTTTGTATCAAGTTGAAACGATGCTGTTTATCTGCTGCATGGAGCATAGAAACTCAAGCTTACTGCTCATTATTTTATTAACAAATCTTTATGATCAAGAAAATATTCTCTCCTAATTTTAATTAGAAACAAATCACCACACACACACATATGGAAAGCACAACCATTGTGTTTAAAACAATTAACTAGAGGCCAACTTTTAGAACCTGCTTGAACTCTCTTCCTATGATGAAGGTTGGGGTGGGCTTTTTCTCTTATACTGGAACTTCTGATTGTAGCTGTTGTGAACTCAGCCTCAAATCACTATTCTGGAAGCTTAAATGACTTGAAAATATACTCTAGTAAAAAGTATGTAATTTTAAAATATAGGCTCATAAAGCTTTACAACATTCACAATCTGGTAACAAATAGATTTCAAATAGAAGAAGGTAAGTGACCTGTTATCAAAAGTATTGAGGTGTTTTCCCACCACTCTCTTTTTTTAACAAGATTGCTCTACTTTACTCTTTTACATATTATTCCATACACATAGGTACATTTGGTGTGAATCATAGGAAAAATAACCCTGCCAATGTTAAAAGACAGAACCCAAATTGCATGCCACAAGATTAACAAACCCCTTTCCAGCTGCTAAAATAGACAGTCACATACAAGCATTCTTGGGTACACAGACTTGAAAGTGTACAAACATGAACACAATCACACCAGGGCTTTGGATAAAAACTAATAAAAAGCCTGGCAGAGGAAGAATGTTTTGAGCCTCATCTTGAAAGCGATAAGATTAGGGGCACATAGCGGGTCATCTGGCATGCTGCTGCAGAGTTTCAGGGCAGAGCCACTAAAAGCAGCTTCACTAGGTTTTGATTCTTTTCATGGAGCTGTACAAAATCCCCAAACTAGATGTTTAGAGCAGTCAGATTCTGATAAAAAAGTAAGCAAGCGGGAAATGTATTATCGAGTTGGCTCATTCTGTGCTTTATAAACCAGAAGTGCACTTTTAAATGTGACTTTAGCAGGATTAAAAGGAGCCAGTATAAAAGCCAAAACCTATGAAGTGTTGAGCTTACTTCCTTATGCAGCAGCCTGTGTGTCAGACTGGTTGTTTACTCTAAGAAAACAGCAGAGAGGGACTATGATCTAAGCCTAACATAATGCAGTAGCAGCATAACTTTATTAAATACTGTGAAAAAGTTGTTTTTCCATGCACGTGGGCATTGTCAGTTTAACTATAACTCTCATGAATTTCAATGGTGAAATCCTCTTGAAATCTTAAATAATTGTTGTTGATTGCAGATGTGTCTAATACCCATTGATTTTGCTTTTAAAGCGGGGAGAATGCTGCTAGCTGTACCACATCGTGACGTCACTCAGGAGAGAGATGTTACTATATTTGGGCAAAAATGGCCGCTCCCGGACTCAGTGATGGTGAAAAGAATTATTAGTTCTATTATTTTTTACTGATTAATGCTAAATTCATTAAATCATAGAGAACGTATCAGTTTTAGGTATAAAAAAGGATCCATTGATCATTCCTTGCTGACCGGACTTTTCCTTTAAACAGAATTTATCTGGTTAAATGAAGTATGCTAAAATATATCAGAATGCTTCACATCATATACAGATCTGAATAAATCCCAAAATGATTCCTGAAAGGTTTTCAAAGCCATTTTTTTCAAGGATTTTGGAAAAAAAGACTGAATGAAAATCTGTTCGAGTCTAGTTATATAGAGTTTCGTTTTGTAACATTATAACAAATGGCTAACTGAAACGACCATAAGATCATCACAAAAGTGCCAGAACAAAAGGTCAAGTGCTAAGGAAGGTAGCCTACGTTTATTTATATAGCACATTTTAGTAGCAAGATAATTCAAACTGCCCTACAAAAAAAAATTATAATAAAAACAATAACTAAAAGGACAGCAGATTAAGAAAATGACATTGTAGTGGCATAAATGTAAATCAATTAATGAATATGAATGATTCAAGCTAGTAAAACTGAATACATAAAATTAGATCACTACAAAAATAAATAATGAAATGACTGATAAAAGTTGGACAATTTTCAAAAATAATGTTTAGATTACACAGACTAAAGCCACTCTAAACATATAATGTTATTAAACTGGATTTAAAGTAATGTGGGGTTTCAGCACTTTCATGGTTTTCTGATAGTTTCTTCCAGAATAGAGGTGTATAGGAACAAAAAGGTGGAGCTCCATATTTGGTTTTGGTTGAAAGATCTGAGAGGGTTCGGGTGGTTTATACATTGACACCCTAATGTATTTAGGTGCTAAGCTATTTTGTTCTAAACTAACAGAAGTTTTCAAGTCTATTATCTGTGATATAGGGAGCCAGTGTAAAACCTTGAGAAATGGGAGGATGCACTCCACTTTTGATGACTTGTTAGGTAGATCTGTAAATACACTATTACAGTAATCAGTTCTACTGAAAATAAATGCATGAATCAATTTTTCATTATCCTGTGGATACATTAGTCCTTGTTTGTGTCTAGGAGTTTTTTTCCTTCACTTAACCAGTTTTCAGCTTCTCCTCTAGAGGTCCTCCACAAGCAACTCCCCCCCTAAGTGGCAGGTTGACTGGTTTCACCTGCTTCCCATCAAGCAGAGGACTATTTAAGGAGCATGCTACCAGCTCTCCAGTGCCAGAGTGTTAACCTTTTTGGTAACTCCTTGCTCTCCTGAGTTTTCTTGCCTAGAAACCTATTTAACCAGTTCTCTCCCCTTGCTTCTTTTGGGACTAATGTTCCCGAGGTTCAAGCTAGTGATGGCCGAATAAAGCCTCACAAAACAATGAAGCCTTCCAAAATCAATGCTTTGCCAAAAGGTTCATTTCCCGATGCTTCATTCATTTCTCACTATTAAGCAGCACAGATACTATGACAGCACTCATTTAAAAAAAATATGAGCGCTGTCATATGTTTGACTTTTAGGTTATTCATTTTAATAACCTAAAAGTCATTAGTTTTAGGTTATTAAAAAGAATCAAAAGGTTTAATTTAAACAATTCTGCAGAGAGTAGAGGTCCAAATTTATTTTCTATAAAAAAGGCTGATTTTCAGTTTTTCCTAGACTGTCTAGTTATATTTGTTGACCCCAAGGGTGGCAAAATTAGTTTTCAATTTGAGGGGCAAACACTGGATAAAGAAGTTTGTTTTTTTTTGTTTGATAAATGCATCCTAATTTGAAGCATGATTTTGTATCTACAAAGATTACCTTCATCTGCTATTAGAATTTGATGCTTTAAAATATCTGAGTGCAGAAAATGCAGTCAAAAACACCAGTCTGAAGGGGACAAATGATTTTTTGAAATGCATTGCAGTAAGCAATGATATTTCATAGCTTTTTTTAATCTAAAACGTTAATGCTTTTTAAAATTTGATAATTTATTATTTTGACATAATAAACCAGTGGGCATTTAACTCAAACCCATCAACATTTTGTAGGCCAGAACATATCTGTAGAAGACTGAAGTGTCCTCAAGGAAAGGTAAACCCTACCCGCCACAACACATGATCTACATATATCATGATTTACTTTGACAGGTGTTCTCGGGTCAATTTATGGCATCTAGGCTCTGTGAAAATCTTAAACCTTTCTCCTCATGTTTTGCTGGCTGAGCAGCCTTTGATTGAAGCTGAAGTGTGAAGGACCACTCCTTCCTTTGGGACCTTGAGGCACTTTTCTGCTCTTTGAGACAGGCAGAGAAGTGTAGAAGACTGATTTATGGGTGGCTCTAACAGCAATTAAGTTACTGCCCGAGGAAAATGATGCACTCAAAGTCATTTTATTTCCAGAATTTCCGTGCCAGGCAGGTAGAGTATTACATTTCATTTTAATTTTAATATTTTTTATTTTATTTTTCTTTCCAAATTTAATTTTATTTTACTTACACACACAAATTGTAATTGGAAATAAGAATGAAACATGGATTACTTTTAAATTATTGTTCAGTCTACAGTTGACATGATTATTCTCAGAGAATCTAAGAATTGTGTAACAGAACGTTCTGGGCTTATCTTGTTTCCACCTTGTAGAAAAACTTAATGATGGTAGAAGGAAATTCAAGTTATTTTATTATAGTTTGGCTTTAAAACTCAATTTAGTTGTTCTTAATTCTGCAAAATATAGGCCTTACTGATTTACTATACAAACCATTTTCAAACTTTCTAGCTAGAAAAGCCACATGTGTGTCTTTCTTGAAAGGACAATCTTGGGACCATATTTCGTCCCATAGGTATACTCTTGGGGTACTGTAAAAATACATACTTCAGCAGCACTGAAATAGCGTCTGCACTGCCGATAATGCAAGCGTAGAAGAAGAAATGTGCTGTTTACCTGTGCAAAGAAAGAAACAACGAAAGAAAAATGTCTGAGGACTTCAGTGTTGAGAAAGAGCATGAGTTCTTTGCCGAGCTGAATGCGCACTTTCATCTGGTTTGGTCTGCCGAGGTTTCCGTAGACTCGTGAACGCGCTTTTAGGAAATCCTATACACTACTGTTTATGCTCTAAAAACATTCTAAATGACTTTATTTCGAGTAAATTATGGACGCTACCCACTCAGGACACTTGGAATGCATTGGACGAGCAGTATGGAGGAATATTGACACGTTTTTTGTGGACTTTTATGGACCTTTCTGTCTCGGGCACCATAGACCTCCATTATTTGAATGTCAGCAGACAGCAAGAAGCCTCCCAGATCTCCAGGTGCATTTGAGATATCAAAAAAGTACTCCAGAGTGTTGTTCAGCATGGGGGTGAGTAGAAAATGAAGGCTAATCATGTTTTGGGTGTACTACTCCTTTAATATCCTACAATTTTGGCTTTTTCTTATCAACAGCACAAATAGTGTCTTACAACTGGTGAAATATGGGGCAGATTAATGTTGGGTTACAACATGCTTATGTTAGCTAATTTGAAGTTAGGTAATTAAACAAAAAACAAATAAGGAAAACAATAAAAAAAATAAAACTACTGTTTTGGAAAATCCAGGATTAGTTTTCCAACCAAGGTTCAAATTTCACTCTTCATCATTCTTCTCCTATGAAAACCTATATAATTAGATGTGTACATTCATAAAACATAAATGTCATGAAGGGAGTCAATACTCATCCAGCATATGTCATTCTTCAACACCATCGATTATTAATAATTTCCACCTAAGAACCCCTAAGCAAGTATACCAATTTCTGAAATAACTTAAAAAGTAGAACCCAAAGTAAAATGTAAATTTGTAATATATCACAGAAATGTTCTCTGATTGACATGAGAATTCCTTTCCATATTTGTTTGTTTCCCTATTGTTAAAATCTGTGATTGTGAAAGAGAGATAATTACATAGTTACCGAGCTTTAGATTTACAGAGTAAAGTCCTGTCAATTAAAATAAAAACATGACAATGAAAGATTGTTACACAATGCTGCTTAAGTTATTTTATGAAATGGGTTAAGAAATATTTATGTTTCAACTTACTTCCAAAGTTTGCATGTTCTCCCTAAGCATGCATGGGTTCTCTCTGGCTTCCTCCCAAAGTCCAAAAACATGACTGTTAGGTTAACTGGCTTCTCTAAAGTTTCCTTAGGTGTGAGTGTGTGCGTGAATGGTTGTTTGTAAGCGACCCCGCTTGGGATAAATGTGACAAGAAATGAATGGATGGATGGACATGCCTCAGCTAGATTCATAGCTTTGACATTGCAAATCTGCTCCATCAACTATTTTTTTTCAGCATTTTTTTTCTTAGTTGCAGGAAATTATCAGCATATGATTTTTTTCATCTGCAGGTAAAATTCTCAATAATATAATTGTAGTTTTAGAGGGCTTTCTAATCTATTAGCATATTCTGACATCTATTACGGTACTTAGAAGAATATGTAAGGCTTTATAAATCTGATAACTGAATACTTTTAACTCTCTTTATTCATTAATTAGGTTTCATAAATTTTCATATATCTGACCAAAGGGTCACCAAACCACATTAGATTTTTGGTCTACCACAATTTTTTCATATTTTAAGAATTATTTTCTAAAAGTTTAAGGGTTTTATGATAGAATGAAATTAATGTGGAGAGAGGAAAAGGAGGTTTCACATATATTTGTTGGGTATCTTGTTATGTATCGCTATTTTTTGGTATTTAACTTCATTTGGTGTCTAGAATTGCTTTAGCATAGATTTAAGAAAACTGAATGGCTATGGCATATATAATAACTGTCCTTGCCCACCACATCACAGGCTTTATCTGTTAGCTTGAGATCTAACAAATACAGATGGTTACCCCAAGCTCAGAATCAAAACAACTTTGGGGATAAGGAATTAACTGTTAATCAGACTGAATTTCAATATATATATATATATATATATATATATATATATATATATATATTTTTTTTTTTTTAAACTAAACCCGGTGTAAATTCTTACTTCATTGACTTACTGTTTCTTGGGTACAATTATGTCATCACAAAGTGAACAACTAAGGTCACACTTACACACTAACGGTAAAGCTATCTTTTGCTTGTTGCAGACTTCATTAGGGATACTAAAAACTGTGGTGAGCAGTCTATATAATCATGACATTTTTCACTTGCTAAACCTAATCCCATAGTTTTTTTTTGCTTTTTTTTATTTAGTTTTTAATAATCATATGATAATTATCTTAATTTATTCTTCTGACCTTTATTGTTCCTATTTTTGTGTTAATATATATCCAAAGCCCTTTTCACTCATTATATAATCTCCATTTATCCCTTTCTGTGCTTATCGGATGTCTGACTGTACTGAAAGATGTTTCTCTCTCTGTCGACCATTCTGCAGTTTCCTTTGTGTTTGTTCCCTAATGAGCCATTTTCTTATTCATTTTCATGATGCATTGTTGTTTGTTTCTTTTCCTTATGTATTAATTCAAAATAATGGCATCATGGAGACCTTTGAGGATGCAATAATGGACCATCATTCAACCAGATTTAATTTGACCTGACTTGCAGCAAACCAAACTGATAATTTATTTATGATCATGATCAAATTGGACTTAGGTAGCTAATGAATTATGGCATAGCGAACCTTGCCAACTCATCTTTTCTGCTGTTTTGTTTAGGGAATGCAGTTAAGTCAGGGTACAAGGCCAGGGCAGAGAAGTTTTAACAATAGGAAAATAAAAAAAGGTTTTAATGTGCATCTGGCAGGAATTCAGGATGGCTGAGCGGTCCAAGGCGCTGTGTCAAAGTCGTAGTCTCCAATGGGGGCATGGGTTCAAATACCTCTTTCTGCGATAGACTGGTGACTTGTCCAGGGTGTACCCCGCCTCTCGCCTGTAGACAGCTGCAGATAGGTACCAGGATCCCTTGCGACTCCAGTAGGGATAAAGCATGACAGGAAATGGATGGACATACATCTCGGGGTGTTCTTTAATTGGTATTTTTTGGGTATAAGAATATTTATTTTTAAAGGCCAAGATCTATTTTTTTCCCTCCATAATTTGAATTAAATTATGGAGAGTTTCAATTTCAACTCTGAAAGACTCACACAGGACCAGTGTTGGGGACGTTACTTTGAAAAAGTAATTAGTTATAGTTACTAGTTACTTCTCCCAAAAAGTAACTGAGTTACTATTGCATTACTTTTGAGTTTCTCGCCCCCGTAACCCTCACCACCCAGCCCCCACCTTCTCACCGTGTGTTTAAAAAGCCAACTGAATAGAGTGGACGACAAAGACGTACCTGCAGAAAGTTTTGCATTTCTTGCAACTCAACGTAAATGACATCGGGGGGTGGGGGGGGGGAACGCTGATGTCGCTACACACACACACACACACACACACACACCCACACACACCCACACACGCACACCCACACACACACACATCTGCCTGATGACATTCACCCTAGCAATTAAATAAATCTAATTTGTGTTGTAGATGTGTCTCAGTTGGAAACCGAAGAAAAAGACAACACATAACGAGGCAACATCTTCTGTCAGCGCCACCTTTGAAGTTGCCGGATGCTTTAAAATAATGATGAAAACAAAGGAACAAAAACACAATGCATATGCTAATACATTTCAAAGACAATGTAGTGTGAACCTGGTACGCCTCCTTGCTGGAGGTTGTTTCTCTCTTTAACGATTCCTAATGATGTTTCAGTCAAGAAGTTTAATTTTAATTGAATCGGAATATAAAACGTGACCCACTACACCCGGTTGCTGCTCCATTTAAGATAAATGAGAGTTCTGTCATTATTGACCTCATTTAAACTACAAGGAGCAGCTTGTCTCATGTTGCAAAGCTCCACACTTACTTTTCAGCTCAAATAAAAACACCACTAAGAGTTGGATGAGTTAGGTAAACATGTAGGATCATAGCTCTTTTCCTGCCTCATAATACATCTGAAGGAATTGCAGATATTTGTTAACTTTTAGACTAGGAAATAAAGCTGTTTTCTACTAGTTTAGGCATTGCTCCAGTATTGACTTACATTGCCTTGCACCTTGGAAGTCTGTAAAGTAACTTTCATCTTTCAAGTACTGTGTCATCATGTCCCAGGGCTTCTTATCCTTGTCCTTTTTTGCTTTTTGCTCCTTTTTGTTAATTCCCACTTTAACACCATTGTGTCTGCTTATATATATATATATATATATATATATATATATATATATATAT
>NW_015151331.1:323643-325116 GCF_000732505.1 Cyprinodon variegatus
TAACTCCTGCTTGGCTGATCACATATTCATGAAAACTTAAGTGCAGCCTTTAATGCTATCTTAGACACTACTGGCTTTCTTCAAAATGGGAAGAGTCCGATGCATTCTCATCTTCATAATTTCATCCTTGTGCTGACATAAGACATTAAAAGTAAAGAAAAAACAGTATTTCCTCACAACCCTGTCCTCTCTGACCTCTTTTGAATAACCTTCAGGGTTATTTTAACAGTTCTCCTCCTGCAAAAGAAGGTTTAACTTTAGCAGATCATATCAGATAACGCAGTTATACATTTTCAAAATTCTGTTTTACTTTCTCTCTCTGCTGAGCAGTGCTGCAGAGGTTTAGATTATTCCCTTTCACAGGTTGATTATTTTGTTGATGTGGTTGCTTGTTCTCTCCGTGCTGCCTTAGACAATGTACCCCCTTTGAAAAAGAAAAACTTTAAAAACAGAAAGACGTCTCCCTGGTGTAATACAGAGCACTCTGAAGCTGAATGATAGGAAACTAGAGAGAAAATGGTGCTCTAGATGCCTACAGGAATTCTACCTAGTCTGGAAAAATAGTTTACTGTTGTCGAAGATTACGCTTTGTAAAGCAAGAGAAGCATATTTCTTCTCATTAGTAGAGGATAATAACAATAATCCTATATATCTATTTTTAATACAATTGCCAAACTCACACAGAGCCATAGCTCTGTTTAACCATCCATCCCACATGCTTTTAACAGTTCTGATTTTATGGGTTTCTTTATAAATAACATTATTTCTATTAAAAATAAGAGCACCCCTCTTAGCACCCCTCTAACTATGATAGGTTTATCTCTGGAAGGCGAGGCAGCATCTGATGATCATTTAAGCCTTCTGCTTTTATGTTATATCGTGTTCCAACCATGTTAGTTAGGGAGGTATTCCCTCTGATTTCCTCAATTTTAGATGTGATTATTCTATCCCTGTCACAGAGATATGTACCTAAAGTTTTTAAGGTAGCTGTAATTAAACCTTTACTTAAGAAACCATCTCTTGACCCAGATGACTTGGTCAATTATAGACCTATTTCCAATCTTCCATTCTTATCTAAAATTCTTGAGAAAGTAGTTTCCAAACAAGTGTGTGACTACTAACACCATAATGAACTTTTTGAAGAGTTTCAGTCTGGCTTTAGAGCTCATCATAGCACTGAAACAAGTCTGGTGAAAGTCATTAAGGATATTCTCATGGCCTCAGATAATGGGTATCTGTGTGTATCTGTACTTGTCCTGTTAGATCTCAGCGCTGCATTTGGCTATTTCTTTTGGTAAGAGTTGAATACTTTCTACGAATTAAAAGAACAACACTAGAGTGGTTTAAATCTTATCTGACCGATTTCAGTTTGCTCAAGTTAATTATAAAATCTCCACATGCTCCAGGGTTTGTCATGGTCCTGGTCTGATTGTTCCACTTTTCCTTAGTTATCCATTTGTGGTCCTCTGCTGC
>NW_015151331.1:325126-348121 GCF_000732505.1 Cyprinodon variegatus
GTTCTGTGAACCAGAATAAACAGGCTTTATTCACCTCTGCCTACTGGTCTCTGCGTTTGGGTCCTCCACACAAACACCGTTCATGACAGGGTTACCTGTGGAGAACCACAGGGATCAGCGCTAGGACCAATTCTCCTTACTATACATATGCTCCCAATCGGTAGAATTATAAGGAAGCGCAGGATTAATTTCCACTGTTATGCTGGTGATACTCAGCTATATCTGTCTATAAATCTAGATGAAGCTAACCCATTGCATAGAATACAGGCATGTCTTGAAGACATAAAAACCTGGATGACTCTTAACTTTCTGCTTCCGAATGCAGACAAAACAGAACTTATAGTCTTTGGACCAGAGACTTTGAAAAATAAGTTGATTAGCCAGTCACTTCATGTGGATGGGATTAAACTGATTTCAGATAATAAAGTAAAAAGTCTTGGTGTTGTTTTTGATCAGGACCTGTAATTCAAATCCCATTCTTTTTTTCTTCTTTCATCAGAGGAATATTGGATCATTATATTTTGTTTTGTAAAAAAAATGACAATAAATTTGTATAAGTCTCCATCTTATGTCAGAGATATGATTGTTCCTTATTTCCCTAATGGAGCCCTTTGCTCTCAATCCGCGTCTTACAAGTGGTTCCTATGATTTCTGAAAGAAGAATGGATGGCAGATCTTTTTTATCAGTTCCCTCTCCTGTGGAACCAACTACCAGTTTTAGTCTGTGAGACAGACACTGTGTTTACTTTTAAGGGTAGGCTTAAAACTTTCCCTTTTGATAAAGCTTATGCAGTAAGAGTGCCGAGGTTATCCTGAGCTTTATCTATAGTTATGCTGCTATAGGCTTAGACTGCTGGAGGACATAGGGACCCATTATCATCATTCTGCTTCATTCTCTCCATTCTCCCACTCTACAGAATTTGTTAGTTCAATTTCTGTTTCTAATAGTAGCTTCATCTGGTCTGTTCCTGTTTGACTCGGACACCATCCAGAAGAGAATTATCAGCTGTGCAGCTGCCATCAACACATTTTTTAATAGATGTTGGAGCTCTGGTTGTTTTTTCAGTGTAGTCATATTTTTCTGACTGTGACTAGCTGTATATGCTCCCTTTCATCCTTTGACATTAGCCTTGCTGTTTGTTTCCTGGATAGGGCCGCCTTTTGTATCCTTCTTTCTCTATGTCTGCTTCTGTCTCATTGAACCCCAGTCGGCCTTGGAAGATGGCCACTCACACTGAGCCCTGTTCTGCTGGAGGTTTCTTCCTGTTAAAAGGGAGTCCTCTCCACTGTCGCTACAAGCATGCCTGGTATGAGGGATTGCCTTCTAGTCAATGAGTCGATGCAATCAGCTGGTTTCCTTAAATATTAAACTTTCAATTTGACTGTATGATTTGGTTGAATTGTTTTTTTAAAAAATTAAAAAGGATTAGATATAATGTAAAAGTTGTACAATTTTTTTTTTTTTTTTTTTTACATATTGAGTATTTACTTTGGATGCCATTTGACTTCTCTGTCCTCCCTTTATTAAATAAATTATTACACATTAGTTGTATATTATCTTGATTAGGAAGAATAATGCAGAGGCATGTGTGTGAATGCTAAATAAGCTCAAATTTAATTAGGCTTTGTTTTGATTAATTCAGCTTTTGAAGGTTTTTCTTCAAATGTCAAATGCTGTGGAAAATTATTTTCTGAAACAGGCCTAAACATAAAGGTAAAGAAAAGTGTAATTAAGTATTAAAAGGAGAAACCAGGAAGATTTAATAGAGTAAAGCTTATAATGTAGCTGATTTAAAATTTCAGATTTTCATTATCACACTGTAAATAATTTCATTGCTTTCCCTCATTCCAGACAACTATGACCATAATTCAACAATTTAAACAAAGAATCACAGGCTTCTTTTACTCTTACTCAAAATCCTCATTATTCACAGTTTCCTACCTCACCTTTATGCATTTCGCCTCCCCCCTTTGGCTTACTTTACATTTCAGGTCCGCAACTCATCTTGTTCACTGCTGCCAATTTGAAAGCAGCTTAATCCTGGAGATAATTCTATTGCTGCTTCCTATTGGACCCCTGTGACTGACGTCCAGCAAGATTTAATCTAATCTACAGCATTTATGTGATTGACACCACAAATGTACCTTCAAGAAAAGCCAGTGGATGCAAAACAGTACTAGGAGGTATTACTTTGGACCCATTACCTGTATGGATATAACAAGCACTTGTCAGGACTGCAATATATCAGCAGTTGAGCCCTGATTGCATTAGAAGTCAGTTTATAAAGCAGGGGTTTTCTTGTTGGGATAACTAAGAAATTCCTGTCTTTTGAAAAACAGCTGATTGGCCACAGGGGAGTAAAATGCTGACCTGGGGTATTAAAAAACGTACAAGATACAGTTTCTTCAAAAAAATTAAAAACAGGCAACAAGTGGGGCATTTAGCTTGAGGGCATAATTTATATAGCAGAGTTAATCTGCTGGGAACTAAAAAGGAAATCTTATGCATACAGCAAATCTCACAGCATTCATTTTCTGCAAATATTTTGAAGAAACTTTCTGTTTATTTTAGAAGAAATTTAGAATGGACACATAAAATATATGTCATGTCTCTGTATATATATATATGTCAACATGAAATGTTTATTCCTCTTTTAATATAACCAAAGACAGACATTAAAAGTTTTACCCCAGAAGTAACGCGGTCAGATTTGAAAAAAAAAGAAAAAAAGATGAAACTCTATTAAGTAGCTGTTTTAATTTAAGTCATTATCACCAGCCCCATATATGTATAGTAAAACTGTTTGCTCAAAGCTTGATACCCCATGTTTGTGTGAAACTCTTAGTTTAAGATGAGGAAGGAAGTATTTGTGAAGTTCTGCTGACAGAATCAAATTAGTTAAAAGACTAACAATACTTATAAGGCTAATGAACAACACGTGGCCGAAGTTGTTAATTTTACCAATTTAATTATTAATTTATCAATATCTGTAACTGGAAGTTATAATTAATTATTCATTTTTTTTCCAGTCAAGGGTAAGCTATGATGTGTTTTTTGGTTCAATGATTATAACTGACAATTTGCTTATTAGAAGGTGTTGTTTACGTGCTTACCTGTATGGCTGGTTGCTTGGACACTTGCTGTTGAAATCCAATCTGTCTTCACCGCCAATAAATGTCATTGGTTATAATTCAAGCAGAGTTATTAATCATTAACCGAAAGGAAAACATTGTCTATTCAAGTTATAAACTCAGTGGAAGTTGATTCAGCTCTTAAAGACAACTGGTCACTGTAATAAAATAACTACAGACAACCAAAATGAAAATCAGGTGCCCTTTCAACCTAATAATCCCTGTCACGTCATTATTATGTATAATAGACTATGCAACACTACAGACCACTGAAATAAATAAAGAATACATTAATAAATCAGTGAAATAGAAGGGAATCAAAAAGTCTTCGAGGTAGAGTCTTTGATAATGTTTAGTTAATAGGCACAGATGTTGTGATGTACTAAGAAAATGGCCATCAGATTAGCAGCATAGATGACATACGGCAAATAGATGTATAGCAGTTGTTTCTGGTGATCATCAAATCCTTCAATTTTCTATCAATCCAATAATAAAAGATACAAATAAGTACAATACATTTGATATGATGGCACTGAAATATGTATGGCGCTGACTGGTAATGTGAGGATGAGAGGCACAGCTACCAATAGTCCAAAAAAACATAATTGAGACAGTGGCGTCAGAGTGGGTTGTAAGTTCAATCTCTGGTTCTGGCTTTCAGAGTCATTGTGTCTTTGGGTGAATGACTGAATGTAGTGTAAAATTCTTTGGCCAAATATCTTTAGTTGAAAAAGTAAGGATTAATAAGGGATTTCTTAGCCTTTGGCGCTATCTCACAGTGGTGAAGGTGTAAGCTTAGCTTTGAGTCCCTTTGAAGGAAGCGGTACTGACAAAGCTTTCTCTTTGAACTGGGTTAGTATCCTCAGCTGCCTCTGCTACTCTGAAAACTCAGAGTTAGCCCGGTACACAGCAGCACCAAATTTGTCAAAACTAAACCTTTTGTCCCTTACAAAGCGTGTGGGATAGTCTTCAGAATGCACTCAGCTCAATGAAGTTCTACTCACTCACAGGTGGGGAAGTAGAACAGCGGTTTGGAGTTTCAGGGATTCAAACTGGCACAGTAGCAGAAGTAAAGGTCTGCCTAGGAGTGAACTGGGTGTTATTCAGTTCATCAGATGGTGGAGATTTTAATCTCTTTATCCATTATAACAATCGGCGGTACCAGAAACAGATGATGCTCAAAGCTACTTCAAACAACGGGATGCAGACTCTGCACCACATGGAAGTGTGATGTCCTGCTGGAGTGATAGGGGTCTCTTTATAAGATTGGGTTGGTTTGTAACAGGCAGTATCACTACCCGATTTGTGCCAGTAGCACGATCCGTAATAATAATAATAATACATTGTATTTGAAAGGCGCCTTTCTGGACACTCAAAGTCACCATACAAAAGATAAAAACACAATGGGAATAAACCAAGTCAGAAAACCATTAAAAAAATACAAAGGGTGGGACAGGGAGATTAACATTGAAGAGAATAGGCAATTTTAAACAGATGAGTTTTGATTTGAAATGGAGAAGCGATTCCGTGTTTCTAAGTAAGGGTGGTAGAGAGTTTTAGAGCTGGGGTGCACAGGGGCTGAATGCTCTGCTCCCCATGGTGGTGAAACGGGCAGAAGGGACAGGCAGGTGTAAAACTGATGAGGATCAGAGTGCATGGGGAGGGGGTGGTAACATCCAGGAGGCCTGACAGATATGGGGGGGCAAGGTGGTGAAGGGCCTTGAATGCCACCATAAGAATTTTATATTGAATCCAATACTGCACAGGGAGCCACTGGAGCTGTTGGAGATGTTGTGGATAGAGGGAGTTCTTATTATAATGCGGGCAGTTGAGTGATTGTTGAGGAAGGCCAAAGAGGAGAGAGTTAAAATAGTCCAGTCGGAACGTGAAGAGGCTGTGGACCAGGATGGCGGCAGTGTGAAGAATAAGGGTGTGACGGAGGAAGTAGATGCTTCTTAAGTGGAAGTAGGTAGACCGGGTTATGTTATTGATATGGGATTGAAAGGATAGGGTGCTATCGAGGATGAAACTGAGACTCTTAACCTGATAAGACTGTGAGATGGAGGAACTATCAATAATAAGTGGGAAGCTGTCGGTTTTGGAAAGAGTTGATTTAGTTCCAATAAGGAGAACTTCTGTTTTACTCCTTTTTATTTGAAGGAAGTTGTTGGTGAACCAGGCTTTTATTTCAGAGATGCAATCTGTGAGGGAGGTGGGCGGAAGAGAAGACGATGGTTTTGTGGTGAGGTAGATCTGGACGTCATCGGCATAATATCATGATTTTATCTAAGGCTCGGACCCACATGCAGTGAAACCAAACAGAGAGACACGGATGAAAAGTTTGATGGGTTTTATTGAGGATGTTAAGCTTGGTGCAGAGTTTCTCTGAATTCTGCTCGACTGGAACTTGAAGATGAGGGGAAGACAGACTATTAGTTCAGGCGCAGTGGGAAATTTGATTCGTTGATTTGAAGCAGAGGATCTGGTTGTTGACTCATGTTTCCAGAGAAGTGAAGGATCCTTGACTCCAATCTGTGCGTTGGTTTCCAGTGTTTGTCTGACTCAGTGGAGGGCGGAATAGGGTTTACCCAGAACTCGGACGGTGTAGGGGAACGGAGAGTAATTTCAATGTCCTCAAAGAAGACTGGATCCAAACCTCCTGTTTGAATCCCTGGCTCAGTTTAAGACTCAGTTGATCCCTCCTGGGAGGGGAGGTCCGAAAAGGTCCAGTTTGCAGGATGACTTCCTGCCGAGAAGCAAAGACAAAAACAGTTAAAAAAGTTAAAACTCAGGTAGACAAGAACTCAGTCTTACGCAGAGAAAACTGAGCTTGGCTAGAGTACCCACAACTGGCAAACACTCTAGCGTCGAGGTAGTGGCAATCAGCAGCTTAAGAGCACTCCGTTTATGAGGTGTGAGGAGGCGAACCGGAACCAGGCGCCTCCTGTTGGTGGAAGGGAGACAAACACAAAAAAACAAACAAACACTCAGATAGGAGCCCTGACACATAGCAGTGGAAGTGAATGTTAAGTTAACGTACCATCAGCTAATTTGCACATGTGCAACCAGGATCAGGACACCCTTGAATTTTAACTAGAAAAATAGACCTAAATCACATTTTTTCCTACCCCAAAATAGTAAGCATACTGAACTATAATGTTGTAATGTATTTCCTGAGAAAATAAATGCCTTAAAATCCTGTTTTATCACTGTGCCTGATCTGTACCGGAAATAAGATCCTATGCTACTTCCGGGAACTTTTTTGAGTCTTTTTGAGTATGTTTTCCATTCACGTTAACATTTTGGTATATTAATCTAAAGAAAGAAACAACTGAAATGCTGATAAACATGGTTTAATCAGATTTTTCCCAGATTACCCTGAGCATGTCAGACATGATGACGTCAGACAAGCAGTTTGACTGAGAATGTGTAAAAAGCATCAAATTGTCTTAGAAAAGCCATACATTTTTTTTCAAAGATTTTAATTAGCATTCTTTAGTAATTTAAGGATAGAAATAAGTACTATTAGTACTGTAGTGGGAGAAAAGTATTCAACTATTCACCCTAGTTAAATAAAATGAGATCGATTGATTTCACTCAGTCTGTACTTTATTTTCATATTTGCAAAGAGAGAACAGTTCATCATACAACCCTTACTGCTCTGTACTCAGTCCCGTTCTGCCTGGGCAGAGGGTGTTCCCCTTAGTTACAATAATTGAAAAACAAATTACAGACACTTTGATTGAACAGTAACATGTTATGAATGATCCTTGAGAAAGAATTGGGCTTGTTTTTGGGAAGAAGCTATGTCTGGTCTACTCGCGCAAAGAATTGTGTGGCCTTGCAGGTAAAACAGACTGAGTGAAAACTTTTATATTGAATAAATAGGATAAATTAATATAAGAAATAAGATAAATCTAAATTTTCCGACCACAGTACCATTATTGCATTTTTTTTTTTCCTGTCCTGTCTGACGATGTGGCAATAAGGATAATTGTCTTGATGCCAAAAAGAACATCACAACCAATAGACATGGTACGAGACATACAATAACGTAATACCTAGATACTATACAGAAGTTTTAAGTAGTATTATACAATCTGACATGTATTCTGTGTTACCTGAAGATAAGAATATGGGCTTTCTGTATGGAAGTGAATCTCTAAGTACCTGGAACCATGCACTTGTGCATGTAAAGTTTATCCAAATAAAACATGCTCAACAGTGGTTGTGAAGAGCCAAAGAGGCGCCCCCCCAGAGCACAGAGTTGAGCGCCGGGAGACCCAAAGCCCAAGACGTCCAAAGGGACCCCAAGAGTGAAGGCGCCAAGGAGAGGCCAACCCAGAAAATCCAACCCCCACCATTCAGTGCTGCTGACCACCTCTAAAGCTGAGCTGTTGATGAATGGTGGAACAAGATTCGGCCGATTCTTCCTGACGTCAACAATAATCTCCTTTGTTTTCTTGCATTTCAGGATTAGATTTTTGTCTCTGCACCAGTCCACCAGCTGCTCTACCTCCTCCCTGTAGTCCTGGTCATTGTCATCTCTGATGAGACACACCACTGTGGTGTCATCTGCGAACTTCATGATGTGATCAGTGATGAACCTGGGGACGCAGTCATGTGTCATCAGAGTGAACAGCAGGGGGCTCAGCCACAGCCCAGGGGGGAGCCTGTGCTTAGGGTGTTGACATCAGAGGTGTTCTGTCCAACCCAGACTGACTGAGGGTCTGTGTGTAAGGAAGTCTAGCAGACTTTTGCAGAGAGGTGTATTGAAGCCCAGCTGATCCAGTTTTACGATCAGATGCTGTGGGATGATGGTGTTAAAAGCTGAACTGAAGTCCTGGAACAGCATCTACATATGGGGGTTCTTCTCCTCCAGGTGTGCCAGGCTCAGGTGAAGAGTGGAGGAAATGTTTCCTCAGAGGAGCGGTTCCATCGGTAGACGAACTGGAATGGGTAAAATCTCGAGGGAAGACTGGAGACAATGTGTTCTTTAACCAGCCTTTTGAAGCACTTCATCATGATGGGAGTCATAGTGTCAGGCCGGTAGTCATTGAGAGAGATGACCTGAGACTTTTTAGGACCAGCATGATGGTGGCTGACTTGAAGCATGCTGGCACCACGGATCAGTCCAGCATGGTGTTGAAAATGACTGTGAGGACACCAGCCAGCTGATCTGCACACACCCAGGTATGTTATAGAGGCCTGGGGCCTTTCTTGGGTTGACTCTCCTCAGAGCTTTCCTCACTTCAGCTATGTCCATGTTGAGTGCCTCCTTCCCCCTGTGTAGAACAGCTTTCACTGCTTGAGTGCTGTTTCATGCTCCAAACCTTCCAAAGATGTTATTAAGTTAATTTAGGAAGTCAGTGTTTGCTGCATTTGCCGGGGGGAGGGAGTGTTGTATTCTCTGATTGCCCGTATGCTTTGACACATCCTCCTGGTGTGGCTGGCATCGTGAAAAAGATCTTGGATTTTCTGGTTGTGGTTCTCCTTTGCTGATCTGATGGCACGGTTTAAGTTCGCTGTCCTCAGTGCCTCTCTTTCACCAGACTTAAAAACTGAGTTGCATGCTTTTATCAATTTCCAAACCTCCCTATTCTTCCAGGGTCGTTGGTTTGCTCGGACAGTGATGTTCTTTTTAATGCTGATGTCCTCAATGGTTTTGTTGATGTAGGCTGACACAGTCATGGCATACTCATATTTATTTAAGATGTCGTCTTGGGTTGCTGCAGCCTTGAATATATTCCAGTCAATGGCACCCTCAGACCATACTCTGTCGGTTTAGCCCTGAATAGCTGGGGCTTGTATGCAGGGATTAGCATGACAGAGAGGTGATCTGATGACCCGAGGAGGGGGCAGGAAGCTTCTCTGAATGCATCTTTGATGTTAGAGTAAACCAGGTCTAAAGTGTTTTCAGCCCAAGTTACAAAGTCCACATGTTGGTAAAAAAGAGGGATCACAGTCTTCAAATTAGCCTGGTTAAAGCAATGATAAAAACACCCTCTATGTGTGCAGATAGCCTGGTATAAAGTTTTCATGGCCTCTTTTGTGTTAGTGCTGGGGGGACATAAACAGCACTATTGTTAAGCACACTAAACTCTCTGGGCAGATAGAACAGTCTGCAGTTACCATCAGAAACTCGATATCTGCAGGGCAGAAGCTGGTGACCGATCTAACATTTTTACACCAGCTGTTGTTGATGGAAACACAGAAACTGCCACCCAGAGTCTTACCTCCAGGCTAATAGCATTGTCCGGTATTGCTGGATGCAGCCAAGATTCAGTCAGAACGATGGCGCAGCAGTTACATTTCTCCATTTTTGAAGAGAGTTTGAGTCGTATATTATCCATTTTTTTTTATCCAATGAGCTGACATTGGAGAGCAGGATTGATGGTAGAGGTGGTCTGTGGGGATTCTTCTTTAGCTTCACCGTTAGCCACTCTCTGCTGCCTCGCTTCCTCAGTCTTGCATATCTCTTTGTTCAGCCTGGCCTGGTAAGTTTAGCCCGCTGTTGCTTTGCTTACATCCGTCCGTTGCAAGTTTTTAAACGGTCTAGAGTGGTTGTACTTAAACATTTTGTGACCTTACCTCCAGCAGGCGTTGGGGGTCGTATATACGGGATCAGTGCCTGGTTTGTAATGTTTTGAAAGGCATATTTTGTGGAATTGTTGAGAGCTGTTCCTGGCCGCTGCCATGATGTTTAAATGCAAAATATTTAAGATATTTTACAACAGACGTACAAAAATTTGGAAACTGATAATAATATTTGTAAAGAGCTGGATACCCCAAGTTCAGCCAGCAACAAAAGAACTGACATCCTTTAAATTGTTTATCAAGATTCAATACTACAACAGGTCAGTAGGAAAACTTCAGCAGGATAATGTATCAGGAGTCAGTAACTGTTTAGAGTCATCAGGCAGAGCAGGGTTATTGTACACACAGAAAAAGAGCTGTGATCAGGCAGGCAGGAGAAACACTAGACCTTTACTCACAAAATGCCTTAAAATAATGTTGCAGAGTCTGTCTGCTAGAGAGCTGTATTGAAAAAGAGCAGACGCACAGTTGGAGCTGATAAACTTGACAACAGTGTTGCACTGATTACATGCATGAAGGAATGTAACAGATATTTTTATATGCTGTCACATTACAATCACATATATCAAAAAAATTCTAAAAGCACATTTTACACAACAAAACGAGCAAGTGTGAAGTGCGAAGTGTGAAGGAAAATATTATCATAAACATGAATAAGCATGTATCTATATATTGGGCACTTTGAATTATTAGTTTCTAGGTTTCATTTTTACTGCTATCACATTTTGAGATCTTTTGGAGTAGATGTGCATAGCTCTAGATTGGATGGATGCCACCTGTAAATATTGGTCTTGCAACTAATGTTTTTTAATACTTTGATTTTACATTTTTTTTCTAAAATATTCATATTTTAGATGTAAATTATACTTTTTTTCACAGGTTAATAGGAACCAATAAATACTTCCATTGCATCTTGTCATCATTACCCTCCTGCTCTACAGTCCCCTTAGCTGTTTAAAGAGAGTAGAGTATGTCTTGGATAAATGTGCATCCTGAGCTATGAATAATGTTCCAATGTGCTAAGTGTTCTAGGGAAAAAAAAATTGAGCCGCAGTGTTAATGTTGAATTAAAATATTTTGCCATCTTTAGATCCCTGCCAAACAGCTTTGTGATAAGCCAGGTTTCCTTAACAACATACCTCTGGCCCTGTGCAAGGAATAACACAAAGCATTTCCAATGACTTCATTGCTCTTTGGCAAAGAGCTGCCTGTCATGCAGTGGGTGGCTAACAGTTTGACATTAGAATCACACAGGCGTAACTGCATCAGTTTTGGCAATAAATCTAGGGGTCTCATTTATAAAGCTTGCATATGGAAAAAACGGGACCTGAAACTTGCCTGCCCGACTTCCACAAAAAGGTTGTGATTTATGAAAAACAAGGAGTGAAAATGTGTAGTTATTCACTTTAAAGCTGACCCATCCATACTTGCATGCATATTTTGGGGAGCAGGGACATTGGCAACATACAGTAGATGCTGACTGAAGTGGAGAAATTGCATAATGATTTATCTTAGTTAGTCTCACTTTATATAAAACTTTAATATTAGATTGACTTTATCAGATCCTGAGTTGAAGTATGATGCTGGCACTGCTGAGCCGACAGATCAGAAGCTCATACAGGTAAAGGAAGGTTCATAATCAATTTGCATTCTAAAAGTCCACACACATTTAAATGTTTCCTCATCATCACATTGCTCTCTCAGGTGATAAACAGGGTGAGTCATACTACCAAAAAATACCAGTAGCGCCATAAACCATCTTTAAAAATACTATAACATGAACATAAAGTAAACCTTTAGTATTTGAAATATAACCGAAATTCTTAAAAAAACTGTCAACAGATTTTTTGCCAGCATTGACTCGAACTCCAGTTTGTTTTATGAAATCAAAACTCTAGTTTTTTTTTTCCTTTTTTTTTGGCAGCTTTGGTTTTTTTTTTTTCAGTAAAAGTGTGTTTTCTTAAATACCACTTCCTGGGGGTGCTTTCTTAAATATTAAAAACATTTATATTTAGAGTGTCACCCTAGAGCAGTTTTAATGCTTAATAAACACAAACACATTATTTGAACTATAGTAAAAAAAAAAAAAAGAAAGAAAGAAGGAACTAGATTTATCAGAGAAATATGCCAAGGTTTTAATGACAATCTGAGGACAGTTGGAGCCATTATATCACATAACATTGTTGAGAGAGACTGGGAATCCTCCAGTATTATTGTTTTCCTCTCAATTTATTTTACTTAATCGTTTTTCACAGAATAATCTTTGCAGCCAGAGTTCTGAGGACAATTAAAAAGACAGATCATTTCTCTCCTATCCCAGCTTTTCTTTATTGGCTTCCTGTTAAATCAAAAATAGAATTTAAAATCCTCCTTCTCACATATAAAGCCTTAAATGGCCAAGCTCCATCTTATATCAGAGATCTGATTGTTCCTTATATTCCTAACAGAGCACTTTGCTCTCAATCTGCAGGTTTTCAAGTGGTCCCTAGAATTTCTAAAAGTGGAATTGGAGGCAGATCTTTTAGTTATCAGGCTCTACTCCTATGGAACCAACTACTAGTTTTAGTCCATGAGGCAGACACAGAGTTTACTTTTAAGGGTAGGCTTAAAAATTTCGTTTTTGATAAAGCTTATATTTAGAGTGGTTATCCTGTGCTATCTCTATAGTTATGCTGCTATAGGCTTAAACTTCTGGAGGACATAGGGACGCCTATTTCATCATTCTATCTCTATACTCCCATTCAGCAGGATCTGTTAGTTCGTTATGCTCTCTCAGTTCGCTTTTTGTATCTCTGCTTCTATCTCCCTTCTGAACCCCAGTGGGCCTCAGCAACACTGAGCCTGGTTCTGCTGGAGGTTCCTTCCTGTGAAAAGGGAGTTTTTCCTCTCTAATGTCGCTACAAGCATGCTTAGTGAGAGGGATTGCCTTCAAGTCAATGAGTCGATGCAATCAACTGGTTTTTCTTAGGTAGAAAACTTTGAATCAATTTGATTGTATGATCTGGTGAACTGTAAAGGTCCTTGAGATGTGTTGTGATTTGGCACTGTATAAATAAACTGAATTGAAGTCATAGAGAAAAAAAGTTAACAAGTTTAGTTATACCTGGATTTCAAATTCAGTTGCTGTGGCATCTTCAAAATTCCATTATTCTCAGGGTTTGTTTGAGGTTTTTGAGGACCCAAATGCAAAGGGTAGGAGGCAGAGGTGATTTTTTTTGTAGATTTAATGAAATTACTTTGTATTCACAGGCAACTGAGGCAGGAATCCAAACATCCAGCATAACAAAATACAGAAAAAACAGAACCTTGGTGACATCAGGGAAAACAAACATGAGGAGCCAGGAAAAGATGAGAAACCAGCACTGAGGAACTGAACAGGGAGAGTATTGGCTGACTGAACCAAGACAGGACTGACGAGCTGATTGGGAGCAGGTGTGAGCAAAGGCATCTAGAAAGGAGCTAGGGTAAAGTGAACCAACACAGGAGGGCAACAAAGAAAAACCTAAGAACTGAAATACATCCCAAAAAAACAACAAAATAAAAATCAAACCAATAAAAATGGAAAACAAAGAAAAAACAGGAATCAAAATGAAACTGAAAGCTCAAATAAAACTTAACAGAACCAAGACCATGACAATAATGAATTATGGCAAGAAGATGAAACACCTAAGTGGACCTTTTGTAGCCAAACATTGATTTTCTGATCTTTTAGAACTTTACAAATTCAGAATTGCACTCACCAAAAAAAAAAACAAAAAAACTTTAATGTCTCCCAAGCATTAAAACAAATAGGGTAGCACAAAATAATAAAAATGATTTGATTAAATGCTTGATAAAAGATTAGATAATCCATTCATGACATTATTAACAGAGTCTTATATAGAATCCATAAGGGCAGCTACAGCGATCTAATCTAAATTGGTTGGGTAAGAGCCAGCATGCTTTTAGATAGCTCTGCTCTGTTTTTTTAGTGGTGCTGCTATCTCTTCAATCATAAACCTAATCCCCAATCACAAAGCCATCTGAATAAACAAAGGCACTGCTTCAAGCAAGGCCGGTTTGGAATTTTGCATGTCTTTTGGTATTGTTGGGTTTACTACTAACAAATAATCTTTTTAATTCTCCAAATACATTGGTTACATGTGAAAACACTTTTTTTTTAAAATTTCTTCTAAATGTTTTGTATGAAGACTTTAAAAACATCACCACTTTTTAAATAAGTAATAGAATGAGAGCAACCCTGTGGTTCCTCCTCTATCAATCCTGGATAACTGAGTTGTTCTGCACATCGTCTCTGTGCCTTATGTGGTACGTCTTTTCTTGCAAGGCTGACCTTTTGAAAATAAAATGCAATGGTTCTTTTTCTTTATTTGTGGTTCTCCTATGGGTTTGTGAGGCAAAACTGAATACTTTAAGTATTTTGATATTTCTGTTGGTTTAGTTAGTCCTAAATTCCAACGGCAGATAATTCAACTATACTGAGCAAGAATTATTTACCTTGTGAGCAAACCATGGACTAAAACTGGGATTAAATCAGGTGGCTGAACTAGACCAAACAAGGAGTAAAGCTCATTAAAAAAGCCCTAGATATAGATAAACCAAACCATTTGAAGTGATTCTACACTCAGTCTCCACATTGATAATTGAAGCTAGCTGCTGTATATTCTATTCATATTTACTCAATTGCCAGATTGCTTAAACTCTTCATTAATTTATAAAGTGAATTATCTTAGTGCAGATCAGCATGAGATAAAATCCAGTGACATATCTTGTAATAACTGCTCAGAAAACCCTGTCTTTTGTAATATCTGACACAGCTGCTGTCAACACAACGAATAGGTGGGTTTGTGCAAAATATGGACTGGTAATGAACCTGGGTGTTAGCTCTAAGGTTGTGTTTAAAACGTGGGCTGGATTTTTATCAGCAAGGTATTTTTATATATAAGTTAGTCGAAAGGAGTTTAGTTTTAATGTCTGCCATTTTTTTGCATGAAAAATAGCGCATATGGAATGAGAGTGTGTGAAGACACTGAGATGCAGGAGTCCCACGCCCAGTGGGTGAGAGTTGACAGCCTGATAATTGTCATGATAATAATCAAAGAAAAAGCCAACCAAAAAGGCAACATATATCTGGAGTAGTAACGGTTAGAATACAGTCACTAAAGGAAAAACCCCACATCACTGCACTCATAATCACAGCGCTCATAATCAAAACAATTGTTAAATATATTGCACACTATTTCTAAACATATCAGGATTTAATAATAAAATCCTGAAAAGCTTATTTTGTCTGCCTTATTGACTGGGTAAAAAAACATGCTTGTCATCATTTTGAGGTTTAATAAATCTCTTAGCTGAATGAAATAAGAGTTAAACCAGGATGGACAAGAAGGTGGAAGTGGGTTGCAGCTCGGTTTGAATGCAGACACCCTCGAACAGAGTCTTTGGTGCTACTATCTGGTGAGAATGCTTAGATAGTAGAAAAAGATTGGCAGAGGCAGATCCAGATGACAAGGCGGTCATCCAGATTTGCCAAAGCTCCAATTCTAAAATATATATCAATCTGCATTAATCTCTCACAAAAGATAACAATTATAAAGAGATGTTTTATTCTATTTTTTTATCCAAATTTTCCAAAGAAACTGTTTAGGAAATCCCATAACAGAGAATACAATGTATCATTGGCTGGTACCAAAGCAAGTATGCTTATACATCAGTAAAAAAAAAATGGGGTTTAAAAAACTAATAAGTCTACCTCCTCTAGGGGTCCTGAATCTCTGTAATATTGTAATCAGTCAGTGGGCCTTTATACGGGGCTACAAATAGTCGTGCTGTTTCATGACTTGGTGGGTAACACACTCAACATGGACCAGAAGAAGCGAAGGAAAAAGTTGTCTCAGGAGATTAGAAATACAATTATAGACAAGCTTGTTTAAGGTAAAGGCTATAAGACCATCTCCAAGCAGCTTGATGTTCCTGTGGCTACAGTTGCACATATTATTCACAAACTTAACATCCATGGGACTGTAGCTAACATCCCTGGGTGTGGCAACAGCAGAAAAAATAATGAATAATACAAATGGTAACAAAAGTGCCCCCAAAGAATTCTAAAAGGGTTACCGGTAAATGTAAACTTGTAGCTCAAGTAAAATCAGTGTTAGATTTCATCATTATTTTTTGTTAAAGCCAAAGGGGACTCAATGAAAGACAACCAAGGAGGACACAAATGAAAAAACTAGAATAGAAACTACATGTTAATAACCCAAAAAAATTGATTTTTTTTTCCAAGGCGCATCAGCACTATGTCCACAGATGGAAAAATTAAGCATATCTAACAAATAACACTCTCCCTCTGCAGTCAAACATGGAGGAGGCTCTAAAATGTTCTGGGGCTGCTTTGCTTCATCTGGCACAGATTTTCTTGAATCTCTGCAGGGTAAAATGAAACCTCAAGGCTATCAAGGGACTCTAGGTAGGCATCTGCTGCCCAGTGTCAGAAAGCTTGGTCTCAATCACAGGTCATAGAACTTGCAACAGGATAATGACCCAGAACACATAGCTACAAACACTCAAGAAGTGACCATCTGTGTGCCCTGAACTAAATCCTATTGAATATCTTTGGAAGGAGCTGAAACCTGAGACAAGGCCTAAATCCGAGACAACTGGGCCACTTTGTTCATGAGGAGTGGACCAAAATACTTGCTGAGAGGAGCAGAAATCGCATTGACAGTTGCAGGAATATTTAGGTTGAAGTTATTGCCGCAAAAGGTTGTGCTACAAAATCTTTAGCTTTCCTTTATTTCTTTAAATCATTCTGAAGAAGCATAGTTAAAAAGCAATGTCTGATTTTAATTTCTTTGTTTTCATAGAACTATTATTTACTATTACTCCACTTATTCTGTGACCATTGTGTGAGTTTTTTTTATTAAACAAGATGCACAAACAATTTTGTCCATGTTTTTAGATGTTAATATTTAACTTTAGTAACAAATTGGCTCACCGCCAATAACATATGATTTGAGTCTCCACCACAAAGCCCTAATCTCAGTCCCATAGACAATGTGGAGAGAGCAGAGAAGGTTTATGAAACATTCCTCAAGAGGAATAGATCTTAAGTGTAGCAAGACGATGTGATCCTTATGGAAGGATTTCAAACATATTTGATGCAAGTCATGCAGTTTTACCATCAAGCAGCATCACTGTGTCCACCTGCATCATTCTTTTTGAGCATAACTCATATGAGCAGGGTATAAGATAAAAATAGATAACAGGAACTTAAATTTACTAATAATTTGGCTCTTTTATGCAACCTAAACTACACAATCTGAGTGTAAGCTGTGCCAGGTTTGTATGTATTTGAAACATCACTAAAATGTTGCCAGTAAGGCCATAGAAAGATTAGGTTGTTATCACTTGCTGTTGTTAAGTGAAGCTTGGCTGAGATTATGCCTGCTGTCAGCTTGCAGAGTTAATGTGTCTCCCTTTGTTATTGTGGTTTAGGGTGTGGGTGTGTGTGTGTGTGTTATGGTGTAGTCATTGTGGAGAGTGTCAGGATTACGTTTAATACCAGTCTGTTGTGTAGGTTTTTGGCCTGGATTTGTTGTATTTGACTGATTTCTTATTCTGTGGGGTGGATTGGCTCAATGCCAGATTGGTTAACATAGAGGAAGTCATTTTTTTTTTTTTGTGGCTGTAGTTTTTTTTTTTATTCAGAGTCTTCTTTCTTGTAACAACAATTACTTAACATTGGAAATAAGCAGCATTTTTGTGCATTTGCATATCTGTCATATTTTTTGGAAGACAAAAGTTCAAATGGTCCAAAATGATAATAGCCAAGAACAGGAAATAAAAAAAGTTAACATTTAGTAAGTTTTAAAATGAGGAATATGTCACAAGTTTTCAAGAAATAAAAAAAATACAGTTTCAAGGTAATTTTAAGCCCAACAATACTAGCCTATCTCTTGGTCTTAGAGGTTTGAATAACTCCAACACAAGGGCATTAGTGATTCAGGTTTTTGTTTCCAGGAGAGTCCACTTTGACTTCATACTAGTGAATATTAATGTAGTCTTGTAATTTGATTATTTTTTTACTTTTTTCCCTGAGATGTATGTATAATTTCATAACAACTAAGCTAAATTTCAGGCTGTTTTTCCATCCATCCACCTATCCACCCATCCATCCATCCATTCCATCCATCCATCCATTTTCTCCTGCTTCATCTGTCAGGGTCGCAGTATAGCTGGTGTCTATGTCCTGCTGTCCTAACAACAATTTACATAAACCAATTAACCTACTAGTCATTTACTTGGACTGTGGGAGAAAGAAGGGGTGCCAAAAGATAAGCCACACATGCACATAGAGAACATGCAAACTCCATGCAGAAAGACCCTGCAGCAGAAACTGAATCCTGGACCCTTTTGTTGCAAGGCAGTGCTACAAACTGTGTCACTATGCAGCCCGGTTGTAATAGCTGCAATTATTAACTCACTGTTAAACAATAACCGTCTGGATAAATCACCAGTACAAAATTACAGATCAGTCTCTAACCTTCCATTCATTGGCAAAGTTATTAAAAAAGCTCTTTTTCAACAGTTAAATAGCTTCTTAGCATTGACAAACCATTTTGCTATCCTTCAGCCTGGCTTCCGTGCCCACCACAGCACTGAAACTGCCTTTGTAAAAGTAATCAACATCATCCACACAGAAACGCACTTTGGAATAAGCACAGTACTGGTTATATTGGACTTCATTACAGAGACAATAGTTTTCATCCCCAGAAAGATACTATTAATTTAGAACTTTTCTCAGTCACGTTGGTGCATTTCTCCAACATATTTACATTTTCACAAGTTAATGCAGCTTTCAAAACAATTAGTACATGCTGCAAAACCCTTTTGAGAATCTGTAAAAGTGAGTCACTTGCCCAAAATTGATAGGCTAGTTTTTTAAAGTTTCATGTCAGTGTATTTATGAGTTTCATCAAAATAAAGTGTCCTGACACCATTGTTAATGAACAGGATAGTGAAAACACTCAATGTAATTTTTTCTTTTATGGCAGTTTACTCTGTGCATGTGAACTGTTGAAAAAAAGTCAGATCATGGTGACATCACCCGAAAATGCTCAAGCCACTGCAACTGTAAAATGTAAGAGTAAAATGCGCAGAACTTTAATGGTTTTACATGCTTACTCTTTGCAACTCTAATCAGTTTATACAGCATTATGCAAAATAACTAAATGCAACCTTATTTGTGACAAATAATAATTTAATAGGTGTCACATTTTATAGATGTCAAACTGATTGCTAACAGGAATGTTTATGTACAGGTGTCCTCTATCCCCATGTTTACCTCTTTTTTCCTTTGAGAAATATATAGTTTTCTGTAAGAATTCTGTATTGTGTGCCCTGCTTCTGACTGTCTGCTCAGCCCCTTTTACCCTTTATGATTCATGTTTGAAAACATTGAAACAAAAATGGTAGTTTTGCAGCTATGTTCAAGTTTCTATATTTAAAGAAGCAGAGTTTTGGCCAAAATCATTTTCCATGTGTTAACAAGACTGTGGCATTTGTCAAACAGTGATTTTTAGTGAAACGGTGTGTTTCTGCATGAGTGCTGTGTGTAGAATGTTGAGAAAGTTTAAAAAGTGTATAAAATGATGAGAAATGTTTTATTTTTTCTGTTGCTAACAATCATTTGTTGAACCGGTTGTCACATTTGTGGCCGTGCCATTCCCACATTTTATGTTTTTCTCACACAATATACAGACCTGGAACAGCTTTCCACAAGACCTACATTTTCTTAAAAGACAAGTTATGTGTCCAAACAAAATGATGGATTGCTTTTTACAAATATTAACACACAACATCCCACACTAACAAAAACAATTTTCCTCAGCTACTATAATGATAGCAGTTGAAAAACAAAATATCACAGCTGAAAATAATAAACCAAAAATGAATAATTGACACACATTTAATTTTTAGTTGGGCTTTTTGCTGTTTTCATTCGGAAGTTCTGCTATTTTTAATGAATATTTTGTTTACTCTAAGCACTGGTATATAACCATTTCTGTTCTCATATTGTAAACAGTATTTTTACTGTACGGCCAATAAGAAAATGTAAATGGACAAAAAGCTTTGCCTTATTTGGAATGCTTTTGAATGTGAATATTACATGTGGGCATACAGTTCCCAACCTAGAAATTCAGTGTATAAAATGGGGGATTATGTAAACAAATAAACTTAATTAGTAAAGTACTTTTCATAGACGTTGGTCACAAAGTGCTTCACACAATAACACATAACAATACAAGCAAAAATAGCAAGTAAAAACAAGTAGAATTCAATTTCATGTTTTGCATTTGAATTCCTGTAAAACTAAAAGCATAAAAGCCTATGCAGTTTTTAGTAACATCAATAATAGCCAGAATTTTAAGTAAGTGTTGCACTTTGATTGACTGCATGTAACTTGTGAAGTAAAAACAAGTGTTATCCTTTGACAAAAATAATTTCATTTTGAGCCAAATTTCCATTTTTTTTTTTCATTTATGTGCAGAAAAAAGATGTGTTCTATTATGAAATTGAGAGTTATTATATAAATAACAAAATATGCTTTTAGAGAAGAAGTTTATCTATTTGGACAAGTGTGTTCAGTACAGTATATGTGAGTCTGTGTTAAGAGTTTTTAAAAAGTATCTCAAGTTTTGGTAAGCGCTTCTTACTGTTTTGGAAGAAAACTGTAATTGATTTGCAAAAACTGAACCCTGTAAAAATATAGTTTTGAAGAAAATTATTAAATTAAATTCAGCTTACTTATATAGGGCCAATCCACAACACATGTCATCCCAAGACACTACAGAGACAATTCAACCAGATCACACAGTCAAATTTGTTCAAAGGTTTCTACCTAAGAAAGATCAGCTGACTGCATTGACTGATGACTTGAAAACAATCCCTCATACCAAGCTCTTTGTAGCAACACAGAAGAGGAAAACCCTTTTAAAATTAAAAAAATATATAGATTTTAACCATTTTTTAGTAAATAAATATAACTGAGAAAAATACATACTGTTATCTATATCACAAAGAATATCATCTCTTGCAATACAGGTTGGAAAAAGTATTCATTTTAATTGACGTGACAGAAGCTAATGATAATGTTATAAAACAACAGAGTTGTATAAAAGTATTTGATACATGTCCAAAAGCATTTGTGTTTTGTTGGAAGAAATTAGCAATGGCTACTATGATAACCATAAATCATTTAGTCCTAGTTATTTTTGAAGGGATTTTTCTAGAGCAGACCCTGTTTTTAGCCAAATAAGTCTATAAGTGTTATTCAACAAATCTTTTTCACAAATTTTCTGTTGCAAACCAAAAAAGCTGTGAAAAAGAAAATAGGTTGTAATTTTTTTTAAATGGGTTGTACTTATCACAGACATTAGATCCAAAATATCTATTTTTTATTTTTTTGCTGGACTCGCTATACTAAACATTAACTTCAACAAAATTATTTCGGCACGTAGACTATGGCTGTTTCATCAATTTTTCCTAGAAACTATTTATCAACTTGGTTTTGAGTGGTTAGCACAGCGAATTCTCTTAGAGGATCAAATCCACCTGAGACCTTACTGTGGGAAGATTTTATGTTTCCCTTGTGCAGTTATCCCTTTTTAGCTTTATTAGTTACTTTTTTCCAGTTTGCAAATCTTTCCAGGTTTTGGATTAGTACCTATTGAAAAATTCTCTGCCCCCATGGCCATAAAAAAGAGCAAGAGGGTTGAAGTGGTATGTTTTTTTTTGTTTTTTTGCTAGAGTATTATAAAGAAAAAAAGCATTTGACAGTTGATGCTTCTGTAAAATCCTAATAAACTATGAAACAGATTCATGCAAGCTTAGATAATTTTTGCAGTGCATCTCTGTGATGCATGGAAATGGTTGCGGTTCAGCTGTGCATTTCCATCTTTTTATTGCATTGTATTTTGCTCGTTTATATAGTATAATCAATGACACATTTCTGTAAGAGCAGTCATTCCAAAACACCTGTTTATAATGGAGTTCAGCAGAATGTACTTGGCAGTAAAAAAAAAACTGAAAGGGCAAGTTAATAATAGGTCCTAAGTGAGGGGTGATTTGGAGGAGGGTAGGTTCAACAGCTATTGCAGAATTCTTTTGCATTGTTTCATGAAGAGCAGTAATTTATCTTTGTTTCTTTATGTGAAGAAGCAAGAAACTTACTGGTTATGAGAGATTGAGACGATAATCTTGTGAGATACAAATGAGTAGGCTGTGAAAAATCTCATTTAAAATGGCAAGGAGAAGCGTAGTCTTGTAAACAAAATTCTATTTCACATTGTTAAAAGGTAATTTGTCTCCATCATGCCTGGTGGAAGCTTCATAAATAAAACAACAGAGCACACTGCAGGTGTACACTTCTTTACTTTTGTTTTCCCCTCACATTTTGTTCCATTTGCTCCATTGCCTGCATGCAAATTAGGCTTAAAATAAAAAGTGAAAATCAGACGATAAACAGATTAAGAGGGAGAGCTGTTGACAGCACGATACAGTGTCATTTTCCTTACATTTTTTTAATAGCTTTGTTACAATAAAGGGCAAAATATGTGGGTTTGTATAAAATGTGGTAAACAAAAGCAACATTTAAAACTTTTCAGGCATTTTGAAATTTTGAATTTGAAGGAAATATTTTTCATATTTACATTCAATCATTATCGGTTTAATATTTTTGTAGAGTATTCGACTGAAAACAGCTGTTTACAAACTTGAGATGGTTACAGTTTATTGCCATTGATCATATGATTGAGATTGTCCAAGAGGTCATGTGGGATGTTATTTGGATGAACATTTGGTAATTTATTTCATAAATGAATTGCAACACTTCTTCTTTAAAGACAAGGGCTTTCTAATTGCTGTGTGCATAGGTTATTAGAGTTCAGTCCATTACACAAATGTACAAGTAATGTATTTTCTATTTTCTTCAGGGAAAATCTATTTGCTGAAAAAACAAAAAAACAAAACAAAAAAACAACTAAAGCATCAATAGCTTTAAGATCTAAATACAAAGCTAGCTCTTATTAAGGTACAACACTGTATGTCACGGTTTGGTTGAGGTTTGAGGACCCAGATGCTGAGGCAGAGAGGCTGACGAGATTTCTTGCAGTTTTAATGATGAAAAAACAGAAAACAAAGGCAGGAATCCAAAAATCCAACTAATAATGTAAATCAATCCAGAACTATGGAGACAACTGG
>NW_015151332.1:0-7683 GCF_000732505.1 Cyprinodon variegatus
CACCCAGTGAGCAAAATGGAAATGTTGCTTGCTTCCAATTTATTATTAAGGGTTTGTTTTATTGCCCGACAGACAGACAGACAGACAGACAGACAGACAGACAGACAGACAGACAGACAGACAGACAGACAGACAGACAGACAGATAATTGTAAGAATAGGAAAATGAGACAATAGTTTGTTCACCAAAATTGAAGAAATTATCTTCAAAGCTGCAGTGATTGTGCTCTAAATATTCTGCAGGCATTAAGAGCCCAGCAGTTGGCCTAAAGCCCACATCTTCCAGACTCTCCAATTAACGGCCCTCCTCTGAACAATCTGGAACAATCCAGCAATCAGCTCTAAATCCAGCTCATTCTGATCAGCACTCTAGCAGATAAACAAAAGTTCTCCCACTCAGAATTCAGACTGAGAAAGGAACTTTTTACAAAACTCTATCAATGTCTGTCTGTCTGTCTGTCTGTCTGTCTGTCTGTCTGTCTGTCTGTCTGTACGTACATACGTACATACGTACATACGTACCATACGTACATACATACATACATACATACATACATACATACATACATACATACATACATACATACATGCTTTAAAACTCTTGGCTCTTCACTCTTGACTCAGATGTTTTATTTTATACAGAAACACTTCTGCAGAAATTCTGATAAGTTAGGTCTTTAGATGAGTTCATGATCTCTAAAATGCTTTATTTGGCAATCACTATCAGCTTGATTATTAGCCTGACAGGTGTTTTTCTGTGCAGAGGGTTGTAGGGGCAATTGTTACTCTTATCAAACATTCTAAAAGTTTTTAAAAAATCCACTAATGCCCTGAAGTTGGGTTTTATATGCAAGCTAAAAGAAGTCCAGTGTCCAAAGCATTTAGAGTCCATTTGAGGGTTTATTCATCAAGCTTGCAGGCAAAAGAGACAAATTATTCTGTTCTTTGTTTCCTGTTGCTTCTCCTGCTCTGTAGAAAACAATAGACCCCACCCTAATCCATGCTGGTTCTATATTGTTGAAAATTTTGAGTATTATGTATGTAGGTATATGTATAAAAACGTATTTATAGAGAGTTGAATGAAGGGCAAGTGTACCAACAACAGGGATAATCACAGCAATGAGATGATTACCCAGAAAAATCTATTGAATTTAGGGAACCTTTGTCAGGAGAAGACTGAGGAACCAAGAGTCCTTAACATTCTTTTCAAATGTCACATTAATTTTGTCAAGCCTCTCTTGAGCTAGATAAATAATTGTATGATTGACTTACTTAATCAACTTAAACTACATCCTGGATCAAAGAAGGTGAACTACATTACTAGACTGGCAGAAATAGTAAAAAGTTACCAGCATTTTCCACCAAAACTTAGCTCAACTTGCCATCACTTGTACTTCCCACTCCCACACCACTACAGCATCAACCGTGGCCAGGAGGCCTGAGTGAGTGCCAGAGATCATCTTAAAGTTAAAACAAAAGGAAGCATACTGCAATGTAGAACAACATAGAATGACATAGAACAATGTAGAACCATGCAGGATGAGGGACAATCCAGCTCAGCCAAACAAAGCAAGTCCGCCACCAGCCCAGGACCCAGAGATCCACCAGACCAGCCAAGATCCCTGGCCTCAGTGAAGTCCAGAAGCTGAAATCCCCCAACATGGGGTTGCAATAAATATTCAGTTTACTGAGGGAAATGAAGAAATAAGCAGAGCTTAAAAATAATAATTTAAATCATAATTATAATCATAATAATCTCACACACCCATCTTTCCGTTCAAATTAAATTACTTTTTTCCCCCCTCATAACTAGATGCATCCATTCAAAATCTTCTGGTAAATATCTGACATAACATCTGACATTATTCTTTAATTTGAGCATTTTGTTTGAAAATATATATATTTTAACAATCTAAGTTTTATTGAGGAATAATTTTTTTCGGGACAAAACTTTGATGCAGGTTTTTTTTTTTTTTTTGCACAGAAGAGAACAGGAAAGAAAGCAATAAAAACAAACAAACAAACAAAAAAAAAAAAACATCAACCCCCCCTGGAAGAACCCAACCTCCACAACTCCACTCTCTTCCCAGAACTTACATCATGTTGCATCAGGAATGAAATTATACCAGCATTCAGAGGGAATCAACATAATGTACTGAAGTAGTGGTTTCCAGGTCTTACACAAGTGAGAAACGTATTCACTTTACATGAAGCAGCCTAATAATTTCCTCATGCCACATTTTAAATAATGGGACCTTTGCTCTTCTCCAAAAATCAAAACATGTTTTTTGCTGCTGTTAAGGCATTGGATAAATGTTGTTTAACTTAAGAAATGATCAGAGTTTTCAAGCACAATCAAAAGGGAATCCAGTATTAAATCAATATGGAATAAAAGCTTCCTCCTTTATGAGCATCAGAAATAAATTTGTTTATATATTTTAATGCCATTTCATCAGTTTTAATTAATTACACTTCATATTGTACATGTCTTCTTACGAAATGTTCTGCCTGTTGAGCAGGAAGGATTCTGTGAATTATTATCATTTTACTACAAGTTCATAACTTAATTAATTTAGTTTAACTTTGTCATCAGGCAGTGGAAGGACAGGGATGCATATCACATACAGCGCACAAGAGAGATTCAAACATGTTCAGGCTCAGTTAAACATCCTCATAGCTGAGAGATGTTTTTCTAAATAGTTTTGGACATTTGGACTTCTGAAGCCCCTCAACCATAATCTTGCCTGTCATGTTTATTTATATTTTGGGATGGAAAACCTTTCCAAAGGTTATTAGAGTGTCAGTTTTTGCTTTTTGAAGCAAATGTAATCAGAATGTGGATTCCAAGAAAGAAAAAGCCAAAAAACATACAGTGAACAGACGGAAAATGTAGACGTAAAGTATGACAACCTAAAATTTAGCATTTTCATGATTTTTGCTTGATTAATAATGGAGTATTCTAGATCAAAAAAACACAAAGGAATTGTATTTTTACTCATAACACAAATGTCTACCGCTGACTTTTCTGCACAAACCTAGTTTTGATAAACATTTCAAGATATTTAGTCCTTGATTATCTTCAGGTAAATGTTTTACAGATGGTTTTTGTTCTAAAATAAATAAATACGGTGAGTCTATTAAGATGTTTACATATTTTGTTGTATTTAAAGCTGTTAACACTTCCGATCAGTGGGGAGATTTTTTAAATATCTTTTACCTTGATCTTTATCCAGCACTCTGTTGTCACCTCTTCAACCTTTTAAATAATTATTTGATAAATAACACTTCAGTTAGTAGATCAAGAAATAAAAGTACATCAGCTTAATTTTGTTACAGCTTTCCTGGTATTAAAATATATAGTAAAACAGTTATTGTCTTTTAATTTAACTGAATGGGAAATCTCTTGATTCATGTGTTTGTTTGTTTCATATATTTTAAATCAGTAAAACATTTTTATATCACATTCTTGCAAATAAAATAGTAATGATTATACATTATGGGTCCTCATAACCTAAAAGGGTTCAAGAGCAGAAAAACCATATCTGGATGCATTAGTGCATGAATTGCTGTTGGAAAATTGGCTTTTATTATAACGAATTTTATGAAAGAATTCTCTGGCCCTGTGGGCTTTAGTAGAAAGGGTGCATGCACAAAGAGGCAGTATGACTGTTTCCACACAAAACATCAGATTTGCCAATAATGAAAAGACAATAAAATGTGTGCAGGGGCACAGCCAGTTCAAAACAGTAATTGTCCCTTTGTTATCACTTGGAGGGTATACTAGGAGACTGTTGCTGATGTCAAAACAACATTTGTAGATAGAAGCACATTTTGAACAGTCAACACATCTTTATATGCATGCAATCACAAAGAAATTAAATGAAGTGTGGAGTCTCAATGTATTGTTTACAATAATGACTTCTTTTCAAGAGACTGAGAGATGAAGAACAACATTTTTGTTTTCGTGAAATTTTGCTTTGATCTAAGTCAAGCACAGGCAGAAAAAAAAGCTTTGCATTGCCCATACTAGTGTACAGTAGCTACTGACCACGGTGTGGCTCCTAGCAACAGAGGAATTTCAGTGTGCGTCGTGCTGAGCAATGCCAGCTGTTTAATTATCTGACCATCAAATTCCACCGCATTGCAGTTAAACCAACAAGGCATGGATAAAGTGCAATTTGAGGCCACACACATTGTTATGATAACATCATTACAAGCTTATTATGTGTACTTTAACAGGTGATACAAATCAGATAGTTAAGAGTTTAAAACTATCTGCAGGATTTATTAGTAATTTAGACTAAATGTATTTTGTTCTGTAATTTGTTTTAAAAGTGTGAACCTGCCTGGGTGCAACGGAAGGAAACAAACAAAAGCTAACGCGGCTTAAAGGCATCTGCTTTTTTACGATTAATGTATTTTGTACACTGTTCCTGTTAAATAAACTAACCTAAATTAAAGTATCAAACATGCACTCAAATGTATAAGTAACATTTGCTTAGTTACTGTTTAACACAAGTAGTGAGCATCCCTTTGAAATAGTAGCAACTCAAGCTTGTAGATAGTAAAGTAGTAAAGACCACTAGCAGAAATTTAAATTGAGTCTTAAAGAGATGGAAAAAGGTGATTTTAACAAAGAAACAGGTGTTGTTGTTGATAACAGAGGGGCTGGACTAAGTATTTCCAAATATTTCAGATATGTAACCATGCACTAGGTTTACAGAGAATACTTTCAATGAGAGGAAAGATCTAGTGAGCAACCTTTGTTGCATGAAGAATGCACTGTTGCTTTCAAAGGAGAAATGGAAAACTAATGGCAAATGAGAAAAAGGCACCAGTAGCTCACCTAACCACTCCTTGCAACTAATTTAAAGGGATTCTAGCTCTGAAGTCAAACTGATGGGCTCGACCTGTAGAAGAAAATATAGATCCCTCTGCAAATTTGTAAGAATAGGAGAATGAGATAATAGTTTGTTTACCTAAATTGGAGAAATGTCACCTGGTCCAACGACTCTTATAGTCAGTGGCCTTATTAAGGCTATAGGATGTAAACAGCATGAATCAAAACCATGTATCCCTCCTGCCTTGTTCGAATGCTTTGGAATTGTAATGGTGGTGTAACGTTTGGGGAATATTTTCTGTTGCTATTCTTTGAGCCGGTTAGCACCTATATGGCTTCATTTAAATACCACAGCCTAAATGGATGTCATTGCTATCCATGCCCAGCTCTTTAGGACAACAAAGTAACTATCTTCTGATGGCTTTAAACAGAAAACTCTGGCAAAAAGTTTAATGTGTTAAAGAATTGAATGGTTTTTAATATTAGTCACCAATTGCTAAGGAGCAAAACCTTCACTCATATCTGAATCATGAAGACTTCATAGTGTGCACACAGCTGCAACCTGTTTGGAATGCAAAAGGACTTAACTTAGAGTCATGTACACCCACTCATTCATGCATATGGATTTATTTATAACACATTATGTTCTTTATCAAGGTTTGTTTCATGTTTTAGTATGAAACTGACTAAATTTTAGATAAGGCCTTTGATTTATAGCTTGTAAAATACTAGAAAAATAGACATATTTAAAAACACCTGCAACCTAGATGTTGTTCAATTCCCACAGTCCTGTATACCATTTTATAGAAGTGTAACAGACTGTTCTGTGTCTGTATGTTAAAGTGGTGTCCATCCCTGTTGCCGGGGTGCGAAAGTTCGCCGGGTGTACGGCAGGGGGAGCTTGTGAGTTTGTGGTTATGTGTTGAGAGAAGAAGAAGAAATAAAACCGGAAGCGGGGTTACCGCCGAAAACTCCGACCCGTCTCTTGTCCCGTTATTGCCTATAAAGTACGTAACACGAACCCAAAACGCTCGGTTACAGAAGTAAATCCACATCACAACTGTAAATTAGCACTCACTCTAGCTGTGCAACTATCATTTTAAAAAGCCTTGAGATGCTGCTAATATGAGGTGTCTTCTTTTATAATCTGCTCTAAATTAAATCAAATACTTTATTTACTTCTTTCCTTGAAAGGAAAAAGCACTTCACCTTCTACCAAATTAATTCCTACTGCATTTAATAAACCTCTAAATTACATGAGCATCTCTTTCTGGTCCACCAAGGTTAAACAGATTGTAGGTTTAGTGTTTTTGGTAAAACCTCTGTTGAGGATACCTAACTCCTAAAAGGAAAAGACACAAAGAAGTCTAATCCTAGAAATATATAGGCAGAATTAAGAAATAGGCAGCGTTAATAAAGCTTTAAGAGCTGCTTAAAACTGTAGACACAGCAATAAGTTTCAACCAAAGTTGCTGAGCCTTTAAACTTTTTCAAGAGGAAATGACAATCAGTCCTTCACTGCACTATCAACCGTGACTCCAATCAGAAAACATTTCAGTTCAAGTGATTGGAATTACAGTCCCAGCCAGCAGGCTGTCAAAGGTCTGAGCTAAAAGACAAGAGGTTGGAAGTCAGTTTCAGTGGGTAATTATATTCATATTAAAGTTATGTTGACTTCCTACACAGAAAAAGGAAAGACAAAGCTTTTGGCTTTAAGTTTTTAAATTGTGTCAGTGTGTATTGTGTCACAGTCTAATTTAATCTATACCCTCTATTTTTCTGCTACAATGGTCAAACTCATTTGAAATTTTTGGCCAGATTTACTGTTTTGCATAAGATGTAATATTAAAGCTGTTGATTTTAGGAGCATAAAGTCATGCAATTATGGAACTGAAGTTAATTCCATGGTAAATTTTTGATATTTCCCATTTTCTTTTCGCTCTATAATGTCAAATAAAATGTGTGTGATTTTTTTTTTGTTTCTTTTTTCTACAAGAGACCTGGATAAAAATATCACATTATATTAAGGTTTAAAAATTTGTGTGTATTGGCTACAATTATGCACCAAATGACGTCCTGATAACAATGTCACGGTACTTTAATGAATTAAACTTATAGTTTAAATAGCCATTATGAGCTGACTGACACCTCGGTAATTCAGTGCTGATGCATTTACAAGCCAGTAGCCTATTCTTCAGAATTTACATTGGGTTGGAAGTTCCTGCAGTGTTCGGCTGCTGTGAGTTTAAGCATGTCCATGTTTACAGTAGCAGCCATTCAAAATGGCTCTTCCCAGTCAAACGCCAGCCAAGTGGCAGCCAACTTCCAGTTATTGGAGTGGCTCCCTCCTTCTCCTTTGTAAAGCTTATCAGCCGTGCTGCTGCATCCTGTTTGGTGAATGATGATCATCTGTAAAGCTTAAAAAAATCCTTTTTCCTAACTATCATGATTTTATTTCTTCCAGCTCACAGGAGGTGTTGCAAACCCTTCTTTAATTTCTACCAAAAGGAATCCCTAAATTATATCCAAAGCGAATATTTAATTGCATGCCGTTTATTTTTGTATAAAGACCCAGATGAAAAGGTACATAGATCTTTTAATTTTTCTCTCTTATTCTTGTTTCTATTTGAATATTTCAACATTTTAGTTAACATATTCATGAAATGTAGGTCCAGACTACCATGGTATTAAATTGGAAGAAACCATTTTTAAAAGGATGTTCAGCTTCACAATAACAAGAAGAAAAGGAAAAATAGCTTTAAACAAACAGCTAATTAAGAAATACTTTTACCAATAAATACAGAAAACAAATATTTAAATTCAACCCAAACAAATACTCAAACT
>NW_015151332.1:7949-23963 GCF_000732505.1 Cyprinodon variegatus
TGAAAACAAGATGTGGCCAACCAAAGAACCACAAACAAAACAAATCCACTTCACCCAAAAAAACAAAAATAAACCAATGTAGAAAACCAGATGCTGTGTTTAGCTGCTACTTTGGCCAATATACAGGTAACAATAGCTCATTGTTACATGCAGAATTCATAGTAGGTCAGGAAGCGTTTTGTTTTGAATGGAAACCTTGTATGTCTAAAACCATTCCTTTATTGTACATTTTGTTAGCTTGTTTGTCTGCTATTTTAACCTGTATGATGTGTTGAACTAGATCAGCTATATTTTGCGAGAGTTTTTTATACAGCAGGGTAATAATTCATGAAAAAAAAGTTTGCATTTTAGAAATCAGCTTTCTGCCCAACCGCAATGAGTAACTGCACAGCAGTATTGTATAAATTGAAGTATCTAGGCCGGAGCTGTCAGTCTGGTAAAGACATTGGTTGGTATTTGAAATTTGTACCTTTCTAGTGAGACTAACTCTAGCATTCCCTGTGTTTAGTTTTACCGGTTCCTGATCTGTTTTTGCCCTCGGCCTTCTGAGCTTTTTGACCGTCCCTGTTTGCCTACTCTGTGTTTTCTGGACTGTTACCTGGATTCCACCTGCAGCCGACCGGGACCTGTCTTCTGACCACGGTTTGGATTACCCTCCTGGATCTTTCGGTTCCCATGCGTGTTCTGGCTGTGAAGGACGCTGCTTCTCTTCTCTCCTGGATCTCTGGGGCTGGCTCAGTAAAATGCAACAGTCCTGCTTCTATGAACAACACTCCTTCTGGGCACAGACTGAACTTTGCCAGGTTGGTGGCTTTCATGCTTATTATTATCCATCGCTTGAGTTTTGAAGTCATTGACCTGAGCCTCTACTCCCACAGAGTTTCTAGTGAGCCTGCAACAGCAGACGAGCAGCCGCACACTTTTTCAATAAAACTATTTTGAATATATCACTGTTTCGCCTGAATTCTGGGTGCTATCGTATGAGCCTTCTGGCAGTTTCTCCTTTGAAGCATTTTTCCTTGGCATGTGTGTGAGTTGGTTGGGATTGGACTTAAATTGAATAATTCCTTTCAAAAGGGGGTACAAACACACAGCAGGCAAATAAATCAATGGTTTAACCAGCATTTCATATACAGAGGAATCATGCCTTATTTTGAAGCTAAAGAAAGCACACCAAAATATATCATTTCGGGATAAACTTGAACCACATTTTGAGCTGAAGTTACGCTTCTAAAGCTCATAAATGTCGTTTTGAGCTAAAATCTTTTTAGGCTGAAATAACTTATTATTTATGACTTGTTAATGATGTAGGAGGCACGGAGGGGACTAACATTTTTACAGTAAGCTGTTTCTTGCCATGCAAACCATAAAAAAAAAAAAAAAAAAACTTTCTTAATAATAAACTTCAAAGATTTCAGGTGAAGCATTTTATTTATGGACATATTTAAAAGAACATCACCTGTTTTGATACATGGCCTTCAATTCAGTTTAGTTTGGTAACGTACAACAATTTCACAACAACCTTTCAGACCTGAGCCAATTAATAAACAAACGAAAAAAGCATAGTACAATTTATTGGATAGATTGGATTGTTTTCAGCAGTTGAGTCTGATTCTAAATGTAATATGAGATGGTCTAGTCCAGAGGTCACGGATTAGCGGACCGCAGTCCGGACCCACCTGCTGGCTTATCCGGACCCAACCTGATTTAAAACATTTATAAATTACTGCATGTTGCCTAACTTCACTTGCGCCGCTTCTCTTGTTGATATGGTAAAGCCCTCCGTAGCTTCCGGGACCAGGTTGCATGTGATACAAATTAGCCAATGAGCTGTCAGTCTGGGTCACTGCTGCGAGCCACTATCAAACACAGCAGGCAAACCGTGGCAAACCGGTGGGAAAGGAGAGGAGGATGAGACACAGGCAGCAGAGAAAGTGTGGACTGCTGGAAGAACTGTGGTATACTAGTGAAAGAAAAGTGAAATGGTGTGCTCAAAGATGACCCTGCACATTTTGAGTATTAATGAGCACCTTGCTATGTGCTTGAGAATGGCTTTATTGCCAATCAAACCCAGGTTTAAAAGCCTTGCAGGCCAGTGTAAAGCCCACTTCTCTCATTAAGACACAAAATAGAAAAACAACAACAACAAAAAAAATTGTCAATTTATGTGTTTTATAAAATATGTGAATCAGAAATTGTCTATATACCAAACAAGTTGTTGTTCTCTACTTCAAAAAACACTTTGAATTTAAAAATGGAAAAATTTTCTAATTTTTTTTATTTTTTAATTTCTGTTATTATCTCCTAATGAGTGAAAAAGCAATTAAAGGCATTAACAAAATCAATATTAATTGATATTAGAGCATTTCCTTATGACCTTAAATAATTAAAGAACACATTTTGTGACTGTGTAGAAATGAAACCTTGCAATCATAATGTGCCAACCATGTAACACCCACAAATTCCTCATATCAATTAAAGAAAAGTTTGAAACTCTGAAGTTTGAATATAATAATAATATAATTTTTACATTTTCGTTCTTGTTTTTAAACTCAGGGGCAAAAAAACTGTAATTTCTTGGTGAGAAATCTCTGTATTATTTGTAGATCTCTGCTTTTTCTCTACTGAACAGAGAGTGTTGCAGCCACAGCATTATTAAACCACAGGAGGGTTGTTTGTGTGTGCGTTGGGAGGTGGTGGGTTGGGGTAATTGCGTTGTGGTTTACTTGAGCAAACACCATTAGTTCAATGCAGCGAATAGGATTCACGGCAGCTTTAAAAAAATACTTGTTTCTGTGCACGTTAATTTTAAGACATTTATTTGAAGGGGGAAGAATGCAAATAGGGATAGCTTTGAAAAAAGCTAATAAATGCAGTTTTCAAATGGAAAAATAGAGACACGCCCCCTTTGGAGTAAACTAACCTCTCATGTCCCTAGTGAGAAAAGAAATGTACAATCTAAAACAAAGACCGGACTAATTTGAGGGAGTATGGGGGGTGGGGGGTTCTGATTTAACATTTAAATACAGCAGTATATAAAAGTATATATAAAAAAAAATGACCGTCTGAAATCATGAAAGAGAGAATATTTTAGTACAAAGACTGATGTCTAAAAAGAAATTGTAGGGGACCATCCAAGGACCAGCCATGGACCCAACAAGGAAAGTGGGGAAATTTTAAATGGCTACTACTGTAATTACAGCTTTTGGCTGGCCAGATGGTACCACATTTTCTCTGAAAGCCTAATGTGAATAAATATCTAGCATTCCTACCTTCTGTTTCTTTATTCTCTCTCTTGGATTCTTTGCCTTGCATTGCTTTGCCTCTTGTTGGATTTAACCTGCTTTCTAATAATGATCCTGTTTTTGTCTCCACACTCCTGCCCCTTGCCTTTCCCCTTAGGGTTGGTTTGGCTGAATCTGTTTCCACGGTTCTCAATGTTTCTGTTCCTGGACCACTTATTTTAGCCTGTCTGTGGATTAGTTTGCCTAAGTCTTTCTTCACGTTATTAGACCTGTTTTGCATTTACTTAATTATACTTATTTACTTTAACACAATTGTATAATGTCCTACTCTGCTACCATGATACAATTGTGTTAAAGTAACTAAATATGCTTAAGTAAATGCAAAAAATGGTTGCATTCTTTTTTTCACATGATCTGTCTCTGAAGTCCTACAGAGTTGTAGATCCCAAAGTCTGTCTCTCTATCTACTGTAAAGTCATCATTAGTCATTACACTGCTACCAGTTTTCATCTTTTATCCTAAAGAAACAAATTAAGGGACCATCTGAATCCTGAGAAGGATAGTGGCTATATTATCTTTTTTTATGCTCATAGCATGGGATTTTCTTTGCTCATAGCATGCAGTTAGTCCACAAATTGGTTAACTTTTTTAAGGCTATCTGTTTGTGTCAGGCTGAAAGTTTGGGACCTCTGTATTGTATTTGGAGGTCCATTGCTGACCTGCAGACACTATCAAAGCTCCCACTGCATTCACACAGGGGTGGAGTAGAGCAGATTCCTATTTTCCCAGCATTTAAAATTCATGACAACAGATCATCACATCCTACCTTACTTATCTTCAAATATCTTTCTTTGTTATACCTTTATGTTTAATTAGTTGCAACTGTTTCTGGTGAAACAATTTTGCAACAGGCATTCTCTGAATTCATCTAAATAAGTGGTCCTCCTAATTGTCAATCATTCTGTTGATATGTTTACTTAAGGCTGTCCTACGTGCTCGACCCCAGTTAACCATCTTTGTCTGCGCATGTGCACTTTCAGGCGTACATGTGTGGTGAGCTATGGTTTCAGACAGTCATTGAATCTTACATTTCTCACCGCAGTTCATTGAAAATGGCAGAGGGTCGTAAGAGAAAAAGTGTCTATGAAATATATAAGAAGAAAAGAAAGGCATCAGAAGGGGCAGATATCTTCCGGAATGTTTTGCACAGAGAGCTCTCCTCGCAAAGCATTATGGGATTTGCTGTAACAGCAGCCCTACTTTAAACCCATGCATGGGAAGAAATGGGCTTGTGCATGCTCTCACATGGATTTAATAGGTGTTCCTTCTTGGCAGTGGTTACAGGGTTGTGCATGTGCATTAGTTTTTAATGTGGAGAGGGCGGGTCTTCTAAAACAATTGTGAAAATCCTCCACAATGTCTTTAATTTCCTCTTTTCTTTCTAGAGAATGTGGATGCATTTTTAAGCTTCATTATATAAGATAAATGCAGAATCATTATTTTGATGTATAAAATACCAAGTTGAACTTTAACATAAGGAAAATAAAACTGCGTTAAAACAAAATGATTTTGGACAAAGAACGCAGATGGTTTGAAATAGGAGTGAAGGAAGCCATCTTTTTGAAAAATGAAAAAACATCTCTGAACAGAGGGGGAGGATTGCGTTTCAGCTTACAAGCATTTACAATTCAGTCATAAAATTAATTTCAAAGAACTTGCATAAGAATTCTTATTATGATTCAAAAGGCTGATCACATTGCCAATGGACAAAAGACTTAAATTGTCCAGGAGATCAAGGGGTGGATATTTGATTTGCCTTTGATTTGGAATTAGCTCAGGAAGATAGACCTCCATGCAGCATGAATACATAAGCTCTCCATTTACAAATTTCTTTAGAGCAAGCCAACAGGATTGAGAAGGACTATTAGATAGGTTTTGAAACTTTTTCAATAACGGGAGCGAAAGTCTGGTTGCCTTCCAATTTGTGTTTGTAGTAAGGAAAGATTGATATTTCAAACTCAAACTGACAGTCATACCTATAACCTTTATGTAGGTGATCTATAGCTAGCTGTACAATTCCCATTGTGACTCTGTTCAAGTTTAAAGAGACATTATATATTTTTTTACAAAAAAATATATCATAGCCTTATAATAGCCTTTGTATTTCACTCCTTATGAAACATTATATGATGAGCAGAATGCCACCTTAGTAATTCTGCCGAAGCATATGTCTTTAGCCTATCTTCCCAAATTTACTTCAGTGTAGAGGTTCCTGTTTGTTGGATGTGAAGTCAAGCGCATCCATGGTGAATAGGTTCAACCTAGCAAATACTCAAAGCTTTAGATTCAGGATGGATTTTGTGGAGCAACCAAGATCCATCTCAACTCAGACACCAATGGCCACTCCATTTAAGGTGAAAAAAGTCAAAGAATAAAAACCTTCCTAAATACAGACTATGAGAATGAGCAGAAGAGTGCTGCGGTTCTGTCTTTTGGCCACAGGTGGCAGTATCATTAGAAGACTCCGCAATGCCTCTGGAAGAGAAATAAGTGTTTCTCGAGCAGCTATTTAGGTGTTACATTCCTTCTGCATGCAAGTTGTCACAAAATAGAAAAAAGTGTTTTAGCACATATTCAGCAGTAACCGTTAATCAGTTTAAGGGTTTTGTGAAAGCTTGCAGAACACTAAGATAGTTTCCATTTAAAGCCTTCTTCCTTTCCTCAGGCAGTTGTTGCCAGCTGCCATAATACTCTAAACCATCTTTCTTAACAAAACATTGATCACGGAGCCCTTTGGACTACACTTTAAACATCTATAAACACAGAAAATTTGGGAGAGGTTTCTTGATAAATTGATGCCTCTTCCTACACTATCTAAAGCATTTGTTAATCCAGTCCTCTGTTTACATAATTAAACAGATACAAGAACCAGAATGACTTCTTCTGAAATATTAATGTGAGTTTTTTTTTTCTCCTGTCTGAGTAGAACTCCAGTTGTATTTTAGACAAGCTGTGAGACCTAATTTGGTGTACTTGTCAGCTTCTGTTATGTAAATCTATCTGTAGTTCCATGTGGGCTAAGAAAAGTACAGTTGGAAGTTTTTCTCTCACACGATAGTCATCTTTTTCTAAAAAGCTTAAAGAGGAGCTAAAGTAGGTGTTTAATTTGAAATACTGAATTTATTGAGCTCTTTTTAGTAATTCTGTAAGAAACTTCTCTGCATAACAAGCATTCGGCAACCCAGGGCGATCAATACAACTGCTGACTGCCAGAGCACAGCCAAAAGAGCCAATCACAGTGCATTAAAGCAGTTTATTTTGTGCAAATTTATGCTGTCAGTGTAATGTATTACTGCATGTATTACTACAGTTATAGTCAACATCTTAACTATAATAATAGCATGACACCCAATCAGACCCTGTTATACAGTAGTTTGGAAAAAAGTGTCATACAGGTAAAAACAACAACAACAAAAAAACTGCTTCCAGACTGTGAGCCTAATGTGGCAAAGTTGCTCACTACTGATCTCATATTATGTTTGAGACCATATTATGTTTTCAGTCTGCCCTACGGGTATACTGTTTTTTATTATTTTGTATCTCCTAATTTTGCTTCGATAAGGTGTCCTCATCCAGTGTTGTTTTGGGCATTTTCTGTTTCCATCTTTTTTTTTTCTCTGTTCTCTGTTCCTCTGCTAATAAACATAATCAGTGTAATGAGACTTCCCTCTTCTACAAATGGCATTGCTGTGGTTTTAATGGAGGTAGATGTAATTGTCGGCATGTTTGTTGCAATAAAAGCTCAAAATAATTAATCTAATGTGTTTTGAAGGTTTTATGGACTCGCATACCTGACAAGGCAACAAATTGTGTTTCAAAGTTAACTACCATATTTCTGGCAATGCTACTAAAGGATAGTTTCTTAGAAAGTTCCAGAATAACAGTAAATTATTTCTTGTCTGTTTTCATGGACTTAACAAGGCAATAAGATAAAATGGCCTTAGCAGACAGTATTTTTTTCAAACCATCTGTATAATCTTTAAAAGGTAAAAGAATGACTGTATTAGACTGTTGTCATGATATGCCCTGACTGCTGACGTTAACTGTATACTTCATTTATGTGCTTAAAGCTGCCTGGTTCCTAATCATCCGTTCCTGGAGGCCAGTGGGTTGAAATGTTTTTAGTGTTTGTCTTGTCTCCTGATCGTGTCCTGCCTCTTAGGTGGAGTTCAGTTTTAACTCCATAAGCCTGGCTCCTAGGTGGAGACCAGTTTACAGTTTTGTAATTTTCTTGTTACCATCTCTTGTCTCTGTCTCTCAACCATTGAGCCTACCATTCTCCATCTGTGCGTGTCTGTCCGAGCTCGCTACTGGACTCATGGAACTATGAACCTGCCTTCATGCTCTGTGGATACCTGGAACTCTGGATTTGTCTGTTCCTGTGTGGATCGGAACCCCTGGATTCCAGAACTATCCTGTCTGATCTGTTTTCCCTGACCTGGATTAGATGCCTGTCTGCTCACTCAGGTTGCTGCATCAGGGACACTCTGGGTGGCTCTGTGCCACAGACAATACTGTATTGAAGACCAAACAGCTCTTAGCAGAGGAGCAGTAGTACCTATATGGATTTAGAGACATTCCTACGAAGCTTGTTGTAGTCCATCCTATTATTAAGAGGATGAACATTTGCTAGGAAAAGAACCAATATAAATCCTTCACACTTTAGTCTAAACATTAGTTAGTTAACTACTGCCCAGTCTCACCCTACTGGCTAGTCTCAATCTCCAAACACACCACATTCCATGTCTCCTCAGTCTCATTTATAATTCTGCTTTATCAGCAGTTTCTAAAGTGACTATTTCTCGACACCAAGCCATTTATATATTGTCTATATTGGATTACCTTTGCAGTGTCGCAGGGGGTTGATACCTATCTCCAGTGGCCCTTTGCTGCTGAAGATGTATGCTCAAAACAAGTCCAAAGTGAGAAACAGGGACAGCCAGATACATAAAAGGCAAACCAAAGGGAAATTTAGAGTCCAAGTTATATGCATGTTTTGGACTCTGGGAGAAAGCCAGTGTGCCCTGGCAGAGCATGCAAAAAATACTTTAATCAAAGGCTGTCTTATCTCAGCTGAAAGCCAAAAAAAAAAACATGAATCTTTGCCTATTGGGAAAAATCAGCAATATTCTCCCTAGAACAAATAGCTAGATTATTGATGCTGACAGAAATGACTTCACTGTTGATGTCAAATGGTCCACAGCACTTTGATTAACAGTTCTGTATTCTGTGGAGCTGTTCCACACTTTGACCAATTTAAAATATTAAACTATTGCTCTATTTACTTGAAACTTAATCTGATAAATAATTTATTATTCTCAAATAACTTAATTTAAAATTGTACACCTCTCCCAGTAATTCTTGCATTATCTTCTCTTGTAGTCCTTTTTTGGTCAGCGACAATAGAGAGATATTTCATGCATTTATTACTTTGACATTTAACTATAAGCCTGGTTGTTTATAACACCTAAATCCGACAATAGATGTTCGGTATGTTTCCTCATATCTTTTATATGTTATTCACCTCTGCCTAGATTACAAGCCATTTAAAGATCTGTCAAAGCAGGGCAAATCAAATCATCAGCTCTAACTTCATTCACCTTCCGCGTGATAGAACAGACATACACTATAACTCTTTCCCTTGTCTGCAGAGTTGAATATAGCCCTGTATTCTCTGAAATTCACAGCTCACAATATAAGTTTGTAATGGTGGCTGATAAAACTGCTCGCTGCTCTGTGAAATGAAAGTCCTTCAAGTGATAAGACACATAACACGGACTATTGCTTCACTTTGATGTTTGTGTATCCATGGAAACAAACCCTCACACATTTTTTAAAAGCACATGTCATCTTTCACTGATGTCTCAGGTTTTGGCCAACCCTTTAGAGCTGGATGTGTCTAGGTGGGAGGTTTTATCACAATCCAAAAATAAGATGCTCAAGTTTGTATCTTGCTTTTATTCCCATAACACTCTCCTCTTAGAGAACAGGTTTGAAAGTCGATGTGTACTTACATCATGGTAGGGAACGCGGTTCCATCTCTTACAGGTCATGTCATTTCATCCATTTGTCCACCTTCTGAGGTGCTACATTTATTTGTGTCACAGATGTCACTCTGCAGGACAGGTCAGGCTGAACAGAAAAAAAAAATGAAAAAGAAAAATGCTTCTCATAGAGTGGAGTGTGTATAAAGGAGCTAGGTGAAGGTGTTAACCAGGCAGGAAACAAAAATACTTCCTTAATTTCAGTAAGTTGGGGAGTTGTGCATAGAGCACATTAATTATTTCTTTTATGAGAAAGACAGAAACTGGAATCAGTAACATGGAAACATGTTTGCACTATCTGTACAGTGGAAGACATGGTAAGTTCGAAGGAAAAACTGAATGAGACCTATGCTTGACTACTTTTATTGTCATTTCTATACAAAGAGTGTAAACAAAACAAAATTAAATTTTGTACAGGTTTCAGAATATTTCGATTCCATAAATTGCAGCAGTGATCAAATTTAAACAGTGTGGGAGAGAAAACATGGTGCAAAAACATTGATATAGAAGTTCAGAGCATTAAATATACATGCTGGAAATATGCAGTATTTTGGATTGGTGTTATCTGTGTGATGCAGAGTTTATGACATTATTTAGAGTTTTTTTCAACGAATCAGCAGTCTGATGGCAGTGGGGAAGCACCGGTTACAAAACCTGCTGGACCTGCATCGAATGCTGCAAAGCCTCTTCCAAGAGGGCAGGAGGGAGAACAGTCCATGGTAGGGGTGTGAGGGGTCTTTCATGATGTTATGAGCTCGGGACACACAGTGCTGAGATGAAATTTCTTTAATGGAGGGAAGAGGAGCCCCAATGATCTTCTCTGCTGTTCTTACTACGCTCCTCACTTTCTTTCAGTCTGAGGCGCTGCAGCCTCCACCCCACACAGTGAGACAGCTGGTCAGAACGCTCTCTATGGTGCTTCTGTAGAAGGTGGTGAGGATGGGTGGGAGCAGGTGGGCTCTCCTCATCCTCTGCTTGAAGTACAAGCGCTTCTGTGCTCTTTTGACCGGTGTGGTGGTGTTTACATTCCAGTTGAGGTTGTCTGTGATGTGCTCCCCGAGGTTTTTTGGTGCTGCTGACCACCTCTACAGCTGAGCTGTTGATGAGCAGTGGGGCATGTTTAGATCAGTTGTTCCTGATCTCCACGTTCTGGACCAGGCTGTTTTCTCTGCACCTGCCCACCAGCTGCACCACCTCCTCTCTGTAGTCCTGGTCGTTGTTGTCTCTGATGAGGCCCACCACTGTGGTGTCGTCTGCAATGTTTATCATATGATTGGTGGTGAGCCTAGAGACACAGTTTTTTGTCATCTAAGTGAACAGCAGGGGGCTCAGAATGCAGCCCTGAGGGGTGCCTGTGCTTAGGGTGATGACATCAGAGGTGTTCTGTATAACTAAAAACAATGAATGCCTACCAGAGAGGTGTACAGTAGGTCTGTGTACCTACATCTACTAAGCAATAATCTACTGCTGCTATGCTGAAGAACATGTCTCTTTTTTAAGTTCTGCTGCTATAGGAGTTCCAGATTAATCCAATTTCCTATCAGGTAGGAGCAGCACACTATCTCACATCAACACACACAATGTTCCGTTCTCAGTAAGAAACACTGCACCTGCATCACTGTAGTCTTTGACCAGCTGGAACTCCACAACTTACGTTGAACCCCAAACCAGGGCCAAAGACAGGGGATATAAAAGAGAATGTAACACCGTGCTGCATCTATCGTGAAAGGTAAGCAGTCATTGCTTCAGAAACATGGAGACGCGTGTGCATGGCTGTAACTCTGTGGCACAGTTTGCAAACCTCAAGTAGCATTGCTGCATACTGAAGGGGAAAAAAAACATTGACAACTGTTATTGATGCATCAGCGGGAAGTAAAAGAAAAGAGCAGGCTATAGATTTTAAATAATACATAATAACACTAAGGCTTGTCTCTTCTCAGGAAGTCACAGTGCTGTACATGCAGCTCAACCCAACTGTAACTCTCTTACAGATGTACAGAAATCCAGAAGTCTGCCAAGAGTAGCTGGTGCCATGGATGGATGCCATATCTTCATCCCACCAACGTGAAGTCTGTACTAATTGGACCACTGTAACTACAAGTTGTTCCACTCAATCCAGCTGCAGGCCCTCTGTGATTCTGACCCTCTGTCAATTCCTGGACTTTTATGTTGGATATCTGGGCTCTGCCCATAATGAATATCCAGGAATAGTCCAGTGTAAACCCAGGCAACAAATCCACCACCTGAGTATTGTCTGCTGACAGAAGGCGATAGCTGTGCCTGGAAAGACCACTTCCCTTGCAAAATGCCCCTAGCTGAACAGGTCCAGGAATGACACACCCGCCATCATGCCAGGGCTTGATCCGTAGTGGAGCAAGCATTTGGAGTGATGAAGGCCAGATGCAGAGCCACATTTTTAAATTCCAGGTGGTCGGCCCCACGTTCGCCCATGACATTGTTGCATGTTGTGTATTTCTGCACAATCTCTACATCACCGCTGACAATCTGCTGGAGGAAGACATCACTGAAGATGTCGCCCACTGTCATCTTTTTCCACCAGGAGGACAAGAAACCAGTGGCTGATACATCAGAGAGAGGATGGCTGCTGCTCTGTCTGCCCCTGAGGTCTTCCATCATCTTTTTCCCTTCATTTTTGTTATGTATCCCTTCCACTCGTGTGAAATGTTTTATTTCAAATAACTCAGGACCCAACTACCACCATTTTTTATGCTTTTAAAAAGCCTTTGTTCTTAGCAGTGAGTCCAGAATTACACCTGTCTTGAACACCTGTCTTGAACTTCTGCTAAAGGATGTCTATGAGTTGCAGCTTTTGAGGCTGCGGCAAGTCTGATGGAGCAGATGAGGAAGTGGATGGCGCTGGACTATATTGGTGGCAGGACAGGGGCTGCTTTGGATGGATTGTGCGGGGTCATCTGTAACTGGGGAGGGTATATGTGTGGTACACTGAGGAAGGGATGGAAGCAGGGCCAGTAGTGAGATTGATGGCCGTGAGCCCAGTGGCTCATGCATATCAGCAAAGTAGGGCCATGTGGTTGCCGTCTCCCTTCCCTGTTGGTGCTTGATCCTGTTTCAGTTCCTGGGGATAATTACAGCAGCAGTAGCTGTTTGCCAGCTTTCAGAACAAACAGTTTTACCTTATTTTTGTGTAAGTTCCACCAGTCTTAGAGGCTAGTCTTGGTGTTACTTTCCCCTCAAGCCTCATCTCCTGGATCAAAGCTCTAAATAAAATATTCAATACGCTAGCATGGGAACTAAATTGGAATGGAGCAGGTACCTACTCCCAGGCCTGTTTGGCTGCCATTCCCTTCTTTGTGAAGCTCCCATCATGGGCAGTTTGGTGCCTCGCCTGTTGTATGTGGGCATTGTAATAAATAAATGTTAAAAATAGAATGGAAAACTGGGTGTATGTTATTCAATCATCTATCCAATCTTTTAAAACATAAAATACAAATAATTTATAATTTCCTGCAATGTTTTCTTTTACAGTAAAGAAATATGTGCACACATAATAATACCCCCTCTGATAAATATCTTCAATCAGTTTCTTAAAGCTACAGTGTGTAATAATTACAGGGATATACAGTCAGAAATGTAATATATTATACATAACTATGTTATTTATCATCATCTACAAGCTCAGCCTCTTAACCTTAATATTTGCGTTGCCTTAGAATTCGTTATTTATAATTACATATAGGAGTGGGTCTCGCAGCCATGGAGGCAGACATCTTTGCGCTACGGCAGTGCAGAGCCAACAAACTAGCGATTGCGAGATCGCCCATTACGCTCGAAAGTAACTACGGCAAGTTGTTTAAGTCTACATGAAATCTATACCCTACACAGACTAATGAAATACTATCTGTAAAATTATCTATGTAAACAAACCTCATCACTTGAGAAGGTAGGTGATGCGGACGTCGTGGAAGACATTTTGTCCCGTAACGCTCGCCGTACTGTTGGGGGGGAGAAGCGGTGGGGGGGGGATGTTCATGTTGCTGCGGTCTGCAGTCTGGACGTTAGATGTCGCTGAAAATTACACACTGTAGCTTTAATTTTAAGAAGCTTTTTATCTTCTTGGATGATGAAAAATTTAAATAAAGAGGCAACAACTTGCCACACATCTAACCACATTCTAATACAAATGTTTTAAACCAATTGTCCAAATATACAGCAAAGTAAATATATAATTAAATTCTCTTCAAGTCTTCATTATAAAAGGATGACACCATTTACAAATGACATAAGATGTATTATACATGTGAACAAGAAACGACAATTTAGATATTTTTTCAAATCTTATGTAGAGAGGAATATTTAACTTTTTGTGAAGTCTGTATATTTCAGCCTAATGCAGATGTGGTCCATTTTAAAACTACTTGTGTGTATATTTGCTACAACGACCTAAGTGAGAGAGCATTTCTTTCTGCTTTAGCTAAGGTTACATCCCAGAACCATCAACAACAAGTATTAGGGCGCTCAGTGAAAAACATCCATTACTTGCATCAAGGCCATGAGAGAATAGAGAAAAGAAAAAATATAGAGAAAAATAGGATGGACAAAATAAAGACAGATGGTTGGTGAGCTTTTGTAGTTTTTTTGGGTCCTGGAGAACTGTCATTATACACCTATTAATATAAACAACACCTCTTCAGTTGAATACATCCATTAGCAGACTAAATCACACACACACACTAACACACATGCAGAATAACTGTTCCAGGAAAATAGCTTCAAGGAGTCTCTCCTAATAACCTACAGAGCTAAGTGAGGAAGGAAACAAACCCCCAAAGGATGCTGACTCATTTTATTGATACTCACAAACACAATGAGTATCACCCTCTGCTGCTGTTGAGATTTAATCAAAATCTTTTTCTGCTGTAGCGATAGTCAAAGGGGTGCAAGGGATTTTCATCTGTGCCCCTCAATAATCATTTGTTGATACATATTTACACTCCCACCACTAAACCAACTATTTTCTTTAAATAAATGGCAGCAATAACACCCTGGCAAGAACCTGTCTGCATGTTTGATCAAAATTCAAGTCACACCATTTTATATTAACGCTGACCACCAAAAATATTTTTACATTTTCCCCCCAAAAAAACTAAAAGATTTCTTTAGTGTCCTTTTAAATACATATCTTTTTTAAAAGGACGCTAAAGAAACCCTGAGACAATGACAAAGTGGAAAGGGAGACAGTTGTGCATGCTCCATTTCACAGCGGGTTAAGGCTGCCACAGTTCTTTCAGCTCAGTGTTTTATCATAGCCTTTTTTTTTCAGAGGAAGCATCTGGTGACAGGCTCTGAATTATCACTGAAAACTCTCTGTAAGTTGCTGCATGATGGACTCATGGAGTTCAGATGCCCTCTGGATGCCACTGAAAGTTGAACATGAGTCATTGAGTGATTTATATGGTATTTGCTATTTATTATCAACTTGTTCACTGGCTGCTTTGTTGGATAGCTGAATCATCACTGTGTCCAATATTAATAATGTTCTATCATTGTACCCAGAATTGATCTCCACATTCAATTCTAGTCAATAGACTTTCAATTCTAGGACAGCAATTTTCTGTAAAGGTTTGTCAAAGTCTTTTCTTGTGATAGGAGCCATCCTGTTCTGATAAGCTGGTGTCTTTTATTTTTTACGTTTGTTCAAAGACAATAAGGCAAAATCTTTTAAAAAGTAATAAACATAATATTACTTGTGAGTCCTTGGAATGAAGTAGTTCAGAGTTTAAAAAGTTAGGACTTAAAAAATGCAACTAAGGAGAACGCTGAGAAGAGAAACATCTTAGCAGGCAGAAAGATGTAACTAAAATACATAAATATAGAGTACTTAACTTACGGTAATGACAATATGTCTTAGTGGTTTTTAAAGGAAAAGTCTGGTCAGCAAGGAATAATCAATGGACCATTATCTATACCTAAAAATAATATGTTTGAAGTGATTTAATGAATTTATTGTTAATCGGTAAAGAAAATAAAAAATTTTCATTGTAATCACTAAGGCTGGGAGCGGCCATTTTTGCCCAAATATATTAACACCTCACTCCTGTCATTTTCCGGCAGTGATGTCACGGTGTGATAAGCAGATTTGGAAAGGACTTCACCATTGAAATTCATGAGAGCTATAGTTAAGCTGATAAGGCCTACGTACGTGGCAGTTGGATGTTGTACATCGGGTAAAAGTATAAAAAAAAAGTCACATAGTCTATTAAGATTCATGGAGGTTATATTCACAATAAGCAACATTTCTTTTCAGGCTGGTTGAGGTCTGGCTTGAGTCAACTTTATTTACTGTGACTGAAACCACATGTTTTAGATATGAAATGTGATGACGCTATACTAATAGGGATGTTAAGAAATGATAGAAGCAGGAGATGAATATCAAGAGGATTCAAGACTGAATTTCATGATCCTACAAGGAGAAAACATGTGTATTAGCTCCTGTTCCCACTGCAGGTAAATAATGCCCAAATCTTATATTTTGGGGTCTCAGACAATTTACAAAAGTGGGAACTTATAGAGCTGGTCCATATCTAATCTTTTCAAGTGAAGTGGCAAGAAATTATAGCAGTAAGTTAGATAAATGCACTGCATGAAAAGTGGGATTTTCGTCAATATACGGCACTGTAGATTGT
>NW_015151332.1:28094-29995 GCF_000732505.1 Cyprinodon variegatus
CAGATCTGCGGGAGTTTACGGGGGTTTACGGGGACGAAAATCTCACTTTTCATGCAGTGATGGCAGCTGAAACAGAAATGCTCAGTGGAGGGAAAGCGAGATGTAAAACCTGATTTATCCATGTAATCAAACCTCTATGCAGCAATACTGGAAGGCTCATATAGCAATCATTCGAATGAAGGAAGTAGCATTCAGCAGTGCAAATTTTATGTACAACCCTGAAAGATCATCAAAAAACCTGGATTTCAGAAACTATTTAGAAACAATTGTTTGAGCCTGCTTTGAGTTGTGTATAAGACATAGGCAATCTAGGCACATACCCAGGGGCCCTTGGAGAAGCTGTTTTCTGGTGTAAGATGTTTAGAAAGGAGCAAGACTTCCTTGGGTTCAAACTTGTTTAGCATCCATCGGTTTTTGGGGAACTCTCTGCAATATGTTTTGAAAATATATGCAAATCCTCCAACCTTTCTGAATCAGTTTAAGTAGTTAGTGAAATCTTCTGTCTAACCAGAACAATGGTAAAGATTGTATCTGTTCTCCTGCGCAAGGATTGATAAATGCTGCTTGAATGGTAACCACCAATCTCACCACACACTTTAAAGAAAACTAAGGCTTTTTTTTCTATAAATTGTGTCATTTGTTTCTCAGTGAAACTATGGAAAAATATATAGTGATGAGCTAACAGTAATTTAAACATGCTTTAGGGATGTGAGGGATATAGGAATATTTTGCAACTGAAACAAAGAAAATATTAACTACAAGTAGGAGTCAGTGAAGGTTTCTGCTCTTTTACTGATGGACATCAAACACAAGCATTTGCAGAGCTGGACTTCAAATATTTAATTTGCATCTTTGGAAAAAAAAATAGCAACTTCTGAAGATAGGAGACATTATGCTTTCTGTAAATTGAATAGACTGATCCTACCTGTTGTAATTATGCAGCCCAAAATTAATGTATTTTGTTTGGCCTGTATTCATAGTTATCTTCTGCTTTTTCTTTTTTTTATTGTCAGGAGACTTGACCATAGCACTTCACACTACATTCAGTCATTCACCCATTCACTGACACGTACAGAATGTGTCAAGCTACCTTGTAACCAGAGGGCAAACTCCTGAGTGTCAGTGGCCTCACTACGGTGTGATGCTAAGAGTTAGTTTAAGTGCAGTAATTGGCTTTTGAATTGTGAGAAGTTGCCCAGCTCAGTTGGTGGCTGTTCTAATGTAACCTGCACTTAAGTGTGCCGTGCAATGTCTTTCCTGTATTTTTAGTCAGTCACATTTCAGCAGTACTATGCTTTCTGCTCAGGTGGTTCTTAGCAAACACTTTATTGTTATATAATCTTGAGCCATACACTGTTTTGGGATATATTTAATCGGTGGTGGATGAAGTACTAAACAGTATTAGTATAAAGGTATTAATACTCATAGTGAAATCTTACTCAACTACAAGTAAAAGTTAATCAAACATCTACTAAAGTAGAAGTATTGAAGAACTCACTTTTGAAAATACGTAAGTATGTGAAAATACAAATTACATTTTGTGATATCAGTACATTTTTGCGTAATTTTCAGGCTATTTTTTTTGGAGTGAAGTAAAGAGTACAATATTTGACTTTGAAATGTAGTGAACAGAAAGTAGTACAGAAAGTACTCAATTAAATTAAAGATACAGATTCTTAATGATACCGATTCTTTTTTTATGCCATGGTTGTAAAAAGTGCTTTTAAAATTATTTATCTACATTTGAAATACTATGGTAAGTACTTACAGTATACGCTTTTTTGGGGTCCAAAAATATGTCGTATTCTTTCTTGAAGTAATCTCCTAGCAGATCTGCCTGATTTTCGTCAGTTTCCGACAATTTGCAACCCGTGCTTGTCCGCGTTTGTCGTGCCACAAAT
>NW_015151332.1:33579-41619 GCF_000732505.1 Cyprinodon variegatus
TGAAGTTCCACGACAATCTACAGTGCCGTATATTGACGAAAATCCCACTTTTCATGCAGTGAGATCAAACTAGAAAAGCACAACTGACAGTTTTTTTTTTAGCATTTTTTAGTTCTTGCTCTGTTCCCCCATTTTGTTCTTAAATCATAGTTTCAGAAGAAGTTGGTCAAAGCTGGATGCCAAGAGTACTACTCACCAGCCATTACTGCTATACAACCATTTTAACAATTCAAAGCATCAAACTTTTTTTTTTACAAATACTATTTCTATACCCCCTATAATAATGGCACAATGCAAAATAAATACCACTGTGATTAACAAGTAATCTGCATTATATAAAAAAACATTGTCCATAGTATAATAATCCATCCATTTAATTCTTTGTAGTAAAGTGGAATGTTACAGCAAATAAATAATTCCTTCTGTTATATAACGTTTGACCTGAAAAAGTTTATTTTTTGTATTTTGTTAGAAGCCTTTACTTTTTTAACAAACTTAAAGCTAGTTATGTGTTTAGGTAATTGTACAGCGCACACAATCATCAAGTAGATAAAACTTACAGCATTTTTAAAAATGACCTTCATTCAGCTGTCTTTAACATAAAATCATTAACCGTATACAGTAGGCTTTGAATGAAAACCTCAAACATTGCTTCTAAATGGTATTGATTTATTATGAATAAAATAAAAACTCGTCAGGTGTGGTTTTTGCCTTAAACCCTATTGGCTTTATACTACACCTTAAAGGACAGCTTTTTATCATGTCAGGGTCATTATAGCTTTTAATAACTCAATTTACAATTAAATGGAGGAGAAAGATCAACCACATAATAGAATTTTAATAACAAAAACGTGTAAATTTGAATGTTGGAATGAGAGTGTTATCCAATTCTACCGTTTTAAAACACCTTTGTGAGACAGAGGGAGCCTTGAAAACACACCTTTCATCAGTTGATTGCTGTAAACAGACAAAACAGTTGGAGTAGGCACGCTTTCTTTCCCCCAAGGATCCTCTATCCAGGCTTTTTAAAACGGGTAGAGACTCCAGATCTCAGGTAATCCTTCCAAAAAATTACTTACTGCTAAAAAAGACTCAGAAACAGGGATACAAAAACAAACAAACAAAAAAAAAAAACATTGTTTTAATGGAGCCAGAAGCCAGACCACCATCAATGGTGCTGTTTGTGAGCATAACCTTTTCCAGAAGTAGACAATTTCAATAGATGTGCCATATGATTACCAATGTGGCCTATCTCTCTGAGAAAGAAGTGGTAAAACGATGAAGGGCCTGGTTTGGATACGTGGACAACACCTGGACCACAATATGAGCCTTTAATAAACACATCAACTCAACTCAGTGAATTGAGTTCATGTCAACCACCAAGTCTAATTGTTCAAAAATAGGAAGTTCAGGAGTTGATTCACATTATGAGAGATCGGGGCCAAACTGTTAAAACATAAAAGGATCCACAAACACAGACCGTTACCTGCTTTTCTATCTCACCACCTACAGGAGCATAAACAAGGCACAGTAAGACAGGACCTCAATCCTTTAGATCGGAGATCTTCAACAGGGGGCCCGCGACCCCTAGGGGGTCCACAGAGGTTCTGCATGGAGGTCGCGAAAGTTTTGGTTGATTAGCCTTTTTTTTATTTCCCCCTGCAATTTTTTCCACTCATTGAAATGTTTAGATACATATTAACATGAATTCAACACACTGTAGTAGACAGATAAATGGAGGCAGAAGATGTCTTTCAGTCATCTATGCACACATTCAGAGACACACACACTGCAAAAACTGTTAATCTAATTTTGTCAGGGTTTTGGTCTGTTTGTTCCTGTTTTCCTTGGTTATCCATTTGTTGTCCTCTGCTGCCCTCTTGTGTCCTCCCTTGCTCTGTTTCTCTGTTCCTGCCTGCACCTGTTGCCAATTTCCTCAACAGCTCTCTCTTTGTCTCTATCCCCTTTAAAAGCCCTCCCTCTTCAGTTCCTGTTTGCTGGAAACTCGTCAAACATCGCGTCTTACTCCCCGTCTGTCATCTGCCTGCCTTGTCTCGTCTCTCCCTGACTTCTGGTTTTGGTTAATCCCTGATGTCTCCTGGTTCTGGTACGTCAGTAATTTTCTGTTGGACTCTGATTCCTGCCCCTGGATCTGTTAAGCTGAATAAACAGACTTTATTTCACCTCTGCCTACCGGTCTCTGCGTTTGGGTCCTCCATAAAAACACTTCGTTCATGACAAATTTAGTAATTATTTCTTAAAATAAGTGGATTTCTTCTTAAATTGAGCAGACACTTTGTCAATGGAATAACACCATTAACATTTAAAATAAGAAAAAACAACTGAAGTCTCTTATTTCAAGGGCATAATATCTAATTATCTTATTTCAAAGGTAAAAATGCTCATTCCATTTGCAGATCATTTTATTTTCCGGCTTAAATTAAGGGTGAATACACCTATTTTAAAACATTTTTACTCATTTGTAGAATGTTTTTGCAGTGCAGGAGCTCTTTCAAGCCGGGAACCGATTCATTCACAACACCTGACCCAACCAGGAATCAGAATCAGAAATACTTTAATAATCCCACGGAGAAATTACTTTCGTTACATATAGGACCAGTTTGATATAACACAATTGAATACAATATATATAATTAGGGGGTCCCCGCTCCATCTATACATCAGTTTGGGGGTCCTTGGCCTGGAAAACGTTGAAGACCCGTGCTTTAGATAACTTAAATAGACCTATGTTTGGTTGTTAGGTTTATTCTTTATACATCATGTGCATTGTTAATCTGTTAGCCAGATTAGATGGAGTAGAAGGCCACAATTACAATAAAACTTATCTCAGTTAAACTGAAGAGAAATAACAAACCAAAGAAGATTGTAATCACATATGTGGCTGAAGTATCCGAGAATCTAGGAATGATATTTTCTAAAAATAATATGTCAGAGCACCTTGAACCTAACTTCACTCTCAGACAGGGACTAGTTCACTGTATCATTTTAAAACTAGAAACTGTCACTATACAAACTTTAAAAACTCTGATGATGTGCAGACTTGTTTATGTTGGAGAAACTGAACAGCAGCTTCATAACAGAATAGCCCAAAACACACAAGAGCAAACTCAACAATGACATGAACATTAGACTAAACGGAAGATACAGGGAACAACTTGTATATATTAATTGTCCAACTGGTAACTTAAAAGGCCTTTTGAACAGGCGTCATTAGAGGGCTGTATCCACCATTGCAAAGAGATTTTGTTTCACAAATGTTAGAAAAAGTCCAAGGATTCAGGAGTGCCTTTCTGTTTCTCCAGTCTTTTTTCTTGCCCTTTGAGCCTACTTAAAACTATCCTTACCGCAAAGCCCACACAAAGTTAAAAAAGATAAATTCATATACTTGGTATACCTTGTTTGAATTAGGAGGGAAATATTGAATTATGTAAAGAATTGTAGATTGTTTAGATAATTGTATTAAACCAAATTTGATTTAAAAAGTTTGCTTCCTATTTTTTTATAGTTCAAACTGAAAAACTAATCAACGAATATTACAAAAGATTTATACAGATCCTTGCATACCAAAGGTACTACCCATGCACCAAAAGTTGTGATTCTCCAGTATTTGGCTGAATATAAAATACTGATGATTCAAAAGGCATTTTTGCAAAAACATATTTTGTAATTTACTTTTTAAGCCTAATTTAGCTACAGTAGCCTCAATAACAAAATGACAGAAAATTGGTTTGGTTGCTATTGTGTCCTATTTTGCCTAATGCCACTAATTTGCAAGGTGACTATATTAAAATCAACAACCTGTACTGAACGTGGCTTATGTTAGTAAAAGTGGAACACATCATCATTTTATCTCTTAGGCAGTTACGAATAAAATGATGACACAACCGAGTAGAGAACTGAATTTAGAGATCAGTGAATTTCGTGCCAAATGTTTCTAACTTTGATTGAGGGTTATACAATTTTCACACTGAAAAATTGACATAAAACAAACAACAAAGGAAAAAAGCCATCACTGTCTGGTTAATATGAGCTAAAGTGATTTTAGCAATGAATCAGAATTCTTGGTTATATATTTAGCTTGTTGCAGTTACAAGCAAAGAGGAGAAGGGATCATGTCCACTTATACTTAAACACAATGCAAAGAAGCAGGGGGAAACGACAGACATTACTTCTGCAGTAAATTTACTTTCCTCTGAAAACCTGAACACCTCCTAGATTTCATCAATCAAAGAAATAGGCATAGCAATGAGCATATCATTTTCAGGGGGGTAATTCATTGATCTATGAAACAAGAAGTAATAAAACCTGTCTTCAGGAAAGCCATCAACTGAGTCATTTGGCCATCAAATCGTCCAGATCTGAATCGGACCGAATATTTATGGAGAAAATAAAAAAGCTAGAGGTAAAAAGTTTCGTTCCTGTAGAGCAGATCTCTTTGCATTTTCAGAAGTTGAAGCTTGGCTGATTAACAGAATAAAATTTCACTTCTAAAATCCAAGTCTCAAAGGATATAATTTAGCTGTAATGTAATTATGTTAATTATAAATTAAACATAATTAATTAATTATGAATTAAATTGCTGATTCTCATTGTGCATACATATTATGAATAAACATTCTTTTACATACATTTTACCATGCTTAATATTTGGCTTTTGAATCAAAAAGTTTTTTTGTTGTACTTGACATTCTTTTTTAAGAAAGAAAAAAAAGAAACAAATAGAGAACAGTGATCTCCTTGTTTTTCCTAGGATTGCACAGTAGTGGATTTTTGTTCATCCTAGTCAAGGTGTGAGCGTAATAAGAGTAATAACACAAACACTGTTTCCTGCATGCTCCTGACACTTGCCCCTTACACCAAGGACTTCCTTCTAAAAGGCTGTCTTGTTCAGGCTTGATTGTGTGAAACAGAGAGAAAGCAACAGAACAGATGAAATCCACTGGCTATTTCAGTCGGCCTCAGGCAGTCCATCTGTTGCTGGTGCCGAATAGTTTTATTTCCATCTCTTGTCCAGAAATCCTAGGGAGTAGAATAATTTCACCCCTGTTTGATGTGCTATTATCTCACATTTACTTTGAAGAATCATTCTACCCAATTAATTTGATTTATATTAATGTTTTTCAAGTTCATGATTAAAAAGAAAAATCTAAAAAAGTTCAGTTCAAAAAGGTGAAAATAAACTAGCTCACATTTATATTTCACTTTTTCAAAACTCCTGTATGGTAATGTTGGTAGGTTGCCCACTTGAGGAGTCTTGTTGCATATTGAATGGTTGTGCTCTCGGATTGAGGTTTGAAGGTGCAAGCTTGGATTCAGACTGGTTTACTACATTTTTGTGCTTTTTTGTGATTTGCTCATATCACGCAAAATATCTGATATTTCTTCATCGGTGCTGTATTCTTGCTATAACACTTTCAGTTGTACTTTGGCAGCATTCATTTGATTTACAGTTTCTTAACACTTAAGCTCTCTCTCCTTTGCTCTAATAATCATTGATTTTCAGAATTTTCTGCCACTTGTTTTGCAAGCCTTTCGTTTTTGTTCTAATTCAAGCTCCTGAAGTTTCTTTCTCTCACACTTCATTTCTTCCATCACCTTTAGAGTGGCTTCCATGGCAGCCAGTTCCACTGCTGCCTCTTGCCTTTTGACGGACAGCTTACTCAAGTGGCTTGAACGTACACTACATGACTATTTGGAACTTTGAGAAAGTTGTTCTAGTGCATACAGAGCCACCTTCATTGCAGCCAAATTATCTTTTCTCCATATCTGTCTCATCTTCTTCTGCAGTCATGTTGTCTTGGGCTTGTTTAATATTTTTTCTGGAAACTGCATCACATGTGTCCACTCTACGACGAGTGTCTCTATCAGGTGTTTCAAAACTGCGCAGGTCCTCATTGATGAATGTCTATGAGGACAGACCTCATGTAACCTATAACCCTAACCTTTACCATTAAGAAAAACCAACCAAACAAAAATCATACTTTTATTTGGCTTAAAATTAGCTAGAATAACCTGCCTTGAACCAGACAAAACAAAAAAAGTTGCATATATTTAACTTGTATTTAAAACTTGTTTGCACCTGAATTGTATTTATAATGCAGCAGGTTGCCCTTTAAGCTCTTATTGAGTCCCTTAAAGCTTAGGTTAATTCACCTCTTAACATTTAACTTAATTTAAACGTGTTACTTGGTGGCAGATTAAACCTGCTGCACTGCTGGACAGCTGCTGGTTACCCTCTGGTTTGGGTAATTCTTGGGTGAAGTCCGCCTTTCATTTGATGCTAGAGAGCAACGTCACCCCTTAACGAGCTGCTTGCTGTCAGCTTCACAGCAGCCTCCCAACTGCTCTCTGCACTTCTCCAGCCTGAAGTAGGTGTGAGTTCTGACTGTTACTCCTCTCGAGTTAATCAAGGTTCAACATTGTTCTTTTGGTTTTTTATATATATTGCAGACAACATGTCTTTACATACCTTAGAAAAAATACCTTAAAATGCTCTCAGAAAGGAAATAGAAACCCAAACTAGCTCAATACAAATATAGAGATTTACATAAATAAATACAAGTAAATCCATAAAGCCCTACATCGTTGGCTGCATAAACTCCAGGGGAATAAGGATTTTTTTTTATACAGCTACTTTTTTCACACAAATCCTTATGTTTCTTGGCGTAAGTTCTTGTAAAACAATCCCAGGCTGTATCAGAACGTTTACCTTAATCACGTCATAGCGCACTATATCGCGGTTATGCCATTTTAAATCAGTGTCTGAACATCTAGTGAATGAAAAAGTAGTGGATTCTATATTTTCCACAATGCATCTTGAAAAGTAGTGATTATCCATGATCACTAGATGAGTAGATATACCACAGATTTATTTGCAAGAGCTCTCCTTGAAAAGCATCATGGGATTTGTTGCGATAGCAGTCCAGTGTCGGGTAGTGACAAATAACAAAGATGGTGACATGACTAACGAAATATAGGCTCCTAGACATTGTGTGCAGGCTGACTCTGGTACTCATTTAAAAAAAAACAACAAAATACAACTTACATATATTTACATTTTTTTTAAAAGAAATAACATAGTACTTTTTTTAAGTAACTGTAAATTTAACAGTAATAATACTTTTATAAGGCTTTTTATAGATAAGTTGTTTCCCACATGTCCAAAGCCCAAAGTCAGGAAATTGAGTCTGCAAAATATTCAAAACCACTGTTATGTTTGGCACTATAAGTGCACTTGCTGCTAAGGCGACACAGAACAGGAAGGCAATAAAATCTGTTAAGATGCCTTCAGAAGAGGAGGAGGCTTGCTACAGTTCCAACAGTCTGATAAGATAGAGCTAAAAATGTTTGAACTAACAGAATGAATGAAACATTAATTAACGTACACTGCTAAAATTGCAACAAAAAAAAGCCGGCTTTGTGCTGATAGAAGATAACATGTCACCATTATTTATAATTCAATCCAAGAAAAATGTTTCATACACGTGGATTGCTGTTTTATGTATGTTAGTAGGGAGGAAGGTGAAGAAATTGGCCTGATTTCCGCATAATGCAAAGTGCCATTCTACAGTAGATCGCCTTAGAATTGTTGTTGCTGTTGTCAATATGGTGCAGAAATGGTAGAATACTAAACTTTTTTAGTCATCACTTAATTGAACTTATAACTTACAAATTATTTGGTAAAAAAAATTGCTAAAGGACTGAATAATTCTTTTATCATAATCTCTGCAGGTATCAGTGAATCAGAAAAAGCCTATGAGATCAAAACTTTCCACTTATCCACACTGAAAAAAGTGAAAAGACTTTGTCATTCCTTCAAAGTGCATTTTTAAATTGGTTGAATGAAAAATCGTGGTTTCCGTTTTGAATTTTATATTTCCAGTTTGTTTCAAAGCAAACGACACTCCCCCTGGATAAAATTAAATAAAACAATTCAAAATAAATGATATTTTCACTTAGGTTTACTTAGGTTTCACTTTAGGTTTTCTTGTCACGTGACAAGAAAACCTAAAGTGAAAC
>NW_015151332.1:42827-55788 GCF_000732505.1 Cyprinodon variegatus
AATTTAGGTGTAACAAATTACAGTAATTTTTTTAAGTTCATCCAAAGTATCTTTTTTTCAGTGCAGACCAGTTTGTTCCATAAATCTTGTGAACTTAGTATGATAGACATGCAGCTGTTGCCAGTCTACACACAGAGAGAAAATAGAAACGTGGTGCAAAAATATGATACATAACTAGAATAGAATTTATTTAAGACAATAATGTGATCAAGAAGAGCTGAACAAGAGTGTGCTCTGTGGAGCAGTGGTTAGCAGACACCACCCAGGCCTTAAGGGCCTGTTATACTCCCACAGCAGTGTGTTGCAGTGAGCTTGTTGCAGATATGATGCAGATATTTTTGATTTATGCCCAATTTTGAAGCATGGTCTGCACTGTTATTCCATGCCACAACGCAAGACGGACAATCACGGACTAGCTGTGGGTCTAGGCAGTGGGGAAGTGGAAAAACGCAAGGAGCAAGTTTGTGTCACAACGGAGGGACATGAGGGCGAAAAAGAGCAGGGATCCAGGTGGAAAAAGGGTCTATTTTGGATGTAGTGGAGGTTTGAAAAATTACTTCTAACAGGCTACCTGGGTTTTATAAATATATATATATATATATATATATATATATATATATATATATATATACAGTATATAGATAATTTGTCATTTTAAAAGATGGCTATTTTGTTTTAAAAGATTTATCATTTTTAAGAGATGGACATAATTACCAATATAATGAGATAGTATCTCAATATAATGGGATACTAACTCAATATAATGGGATAGTAACTCAATATAATGAGATAGTATCTCAAAATAATGAGATAGTAACTCAATATAATGAGATAGTAACTCAATATAATGAGATACTAACTCAATATAATGGGATACTAACTCAATATAATGGGATACTAACTCAATATAATGAGATACTAACTCAATATAATGGGATACTAACTCAATATAATGAGATAGTATGCAATCAGTATGCACTCAGATCTGTTTTGGGTTTCATAGCAAGGCATCTGAATACATACCTAAATGTTCTTTAATTAATTTTTTGTGTGCAAGAATTAAGTAAAACAAAACGTTTTCATATTGTCCTAATTGGGTACTGTCAGTAGAATATTAAATAAAGAGAATCATTTGGTAAATTTTAGAATAAGACTGTAACCCAACAAAACATGGAAAAGGTGCAGCACTGTGAATATTTTCCAATGTGCTATATTGTATTCCTTACATAAAAAGCTTAGTTTGAATAATAGTAAGCCAGAAAATCCTCATCTGATTCCTTTTTCTTCGACAGTATCGTTTTGCCTTCTACAAGCCATCACATTATAAAATAAATGAAGAATGATTTTCCCTCTGGCTGTTACAAGTTTTTTTTTTTTTACACAAAAAGACTAGAGATATGTTGGAGTGTAGAAAATTAGATTCTACATTTTTCCCGCTGTTCACACATGTACCTCTCAGCATGAGACTCAATCCAAAGGGTGTTTCCCAACTAGATTAATTGCAGAGATTGTATAAAGAGGCTTGTAAAAAAATTATCAGATGGAATCTTTTTTCTTTTTCTTTGTGATTGAATATAATTTATTCAGTATGTTTTTTATCTCAGTACCACAAATGTTTTTGGTGTACGTTATGTTACACGTCTTAAAGCCCAGGTCTCACCATGTGCCTCTGTGATGATCTTGGCGCTGATGACTCACTTAATAGTTTATTTCATTCACCTGTCCAATTCTCCCTGGTTTTCTCATCACTGCTCATCTGATCCACCTGCCTCTATTTAAGGTGCTTGCTCCCAGTCGTCAGTGCCAGATTATTATTGAGCCTTTGGTGTGAGAGTTTTCTAGCTTTACTATTAGTGCCTGATCCTGACCCATTCCTTTCTTCGGGCCTTTGAGTGTGCCTGCCCCAGTTCTGATCTGTTTGCCTGGCCTATCTTCAGATTATGTTGAGTTCTACTGTGGACTGAAACTGGATCTGCCTCTTGACTTTGCCGTCTGGATTATCCTGCCCTTCTCCATCATCTGCTCAGATCAGATCTACTGTCATTTCTGTGCCCGTCAAGGCTTTGGCTTCCTGAACTCTCTGTGCGGCAAGCGCTGCGTCTTGTCAGCCTACCAGCTGGTATCAACCTCGTTCCCAGGGCACAGACTGAAATCTAAACCAGGCTAGTGACTCACAGGTTCAGATTATCCTCCGCCAACTTTTGATGGTCACTAACCTGTGTTTCCTCTCGCCAGAGTTACTTGCCTCGAACACCCTAGCCGCTGCTGCTGCATATCCGCAAATAAATGCTTTTTATGTTATCCCACTGTCTGTCTTGACTGAATATTGGGTACCTGTGTTCTGAGGCATATTTTTACCTGTTAAATATGACTCAGACACTTACTGAAACCATTAGTGGGCTGGTTTTGTAAACACAGAGCTGGTGCCATAATGGAGGATCAAACAACCCTGAACCCAAAGAACACTGAAAGAGATACAATAATTTAAAGTTGTTGTATTCTGACTACATTCATCAGTTTAACAGTTTAAAGATACCTTACACGGCCTGCTTTGAGAATGAATGATTTATGTTTTCTTTAATCAGATCTCATTTATAACAATGTGCAACTATGCAAATAAAGCATAGTTGTTCATTTTTTATTGTACTGATTGACATATAAGCCACATGAGTGATGGGTCCACCCTTTGTTAAATGACAGCCACAGGGGACAGAGGAATTAGAATATATTAGCCAGAAGTATGGGAGCCCAACTGACCTTTTTAAATATCCTGAAGATATTAAATCAAAGTGCTTATCTACTTTGTAGCCATAACTCTGGAGAACCTGCATGAGAGGCATATCTTCATCTTTTGAATTTTCATTTTTCTCTGTCATAGACTATTTCCAAATAGCATTTCAGCTTTTCCCCTTACTTAGTCACTGAGTTTCCTGCTGTTTAAATCCTCTCCGACTTGCGTACCACAATGCAGACAAAGCACACTGGTTACGCTGTCGGCCATGATTTTTTCAGGTAAGGGGCAACAAAGGAAGTAAAACGGCTGAAGGTCTGTTTATTAATAGGCTGGCTGTGCAAGTATGTCACATGGAGATCATTGGAAAATAAAGTGGAAATCAAAACTATTTCATCAATAATATTGAAAAAATAAATATAACAAACTTCTGGCGACACATCTGTATTGGGTTTACAGCTGTGCAGTTAGTAAAAGAAGTAATGGACCTGTAAACGTTTTTTCCCAAAACCTTTTTTTGACAGGAAATTCTGACCAGTTGTAGAGTACCGACCCGGTCCTGAACATGTAAAAAAAAAACATCTGCTATAGGATTAAAATTGTCAGTCAGTGCCAAGGCTTGAAATTATTTTAGAATATGGTGTCTTTTGGCTCCTTATCAGGGAACATGCCCAGGTTTCAAGTATCAAAGAGTTTATATTGCCCCATCTCACTGTCTCTAACACATTCCTATCCTTTCAATATTCTCACCTCTCAAGTGTAACATCAGAGTCAGTCTCTGTGCAAAGCCTTACTGCTCTGTAATTAAAAAGCGTAATTAAAAACAGATTGATGAGGGCTTCTTTTAGTCCCTGTTACCATAGGTCCTTTTAGATGCAGTTAGGTGAAACATTAATTAATCTCTTATGGTAAGGCTGTCAACTCTGTACTATGGTTTGAATTCTGACAGAGTAATCAGTTAAAGCTTTTTAAAGATTAATGACCAATAACCATATTTAGTATCTTTTTACACCATCCTCTACAGGTGTATTCAATCAGAACCACAGTAAGCTTTGTTTAAACAGACCTGTTTGATTTCTCACCTCAACACTCTGCTGCTCGAATCCATTTTGCAGTTTTGCATTAGTGTCAGATAGAAAAAGGTGGGTGCATCTTCAATAGACTGTGAAAATAACCATTTAATCCAAAGAGAGAAAGAAAGTCTCCAATTCTAATGTAGCCATTGTTAATGCTAATGCACATTAGCACAGTTTGTGTTAATGTTTGCTTAATAAGTGCTCCAACATGCAGACAGAGTGAGAGGGAACTCTAATACAGTAGCCTGTTATAATTTATTTTGGTCGCTGTTTACAGTGCACTTAACCCAGTCCTTCTGTGTTTATTATATTCTCTTTTCTTCAAAGCAGTTAAAGTAGCTACTGTTATAAACTCTTTTTGCATCCCTTGGTTAGTAATACAGTAATTCCTATCCTGCGTTGGAACAATTAGTTTATGTTAAAACCAGCATTTCCTGCAATCACATCAAGCCTAAAAACTAGTATTTGAAAACGGGGAAACAACAAAAACCAACCTTTTGGATCCTGATGTTACTGTAGTGTATGAAATAGCAAGGTAGCTTTTATAGGTGAAAAGTGTTAAATTTACAGTAAGGAAATTAGTCATTTGCAAAAGTTCTTTTTTCATGTTTACATACATTTTGTTCATCACTTGTCAGAGCATCTAATTAAACTTCTATACTTCTGGCATGAACTCCTCGTACTCGAAGCTGTATAACTACTTCAGGATCAGGTCTTTGTTTTCTTTTCTTTTCATTTTTCTTTTTGTGCCAGATATGGCAAATGGATAAACATGATTGCTCAGGAGAAAGGATTATTGCAAAGTGAATGTCAAAGAAACCCTGGAACTAGCTGGGCTTCTTTAGATAGATAATAGTTCACTGATTGGCAGCATAAACTGAATTTTACTGCATTACATAAGTACCGAATTTGAATCTAACAGTATAATGGTACACCACTGGATTAATATAATAGCTGATGTTTCATCTCAAGGGGTTATCCAATAATGAATTAATAATTTACAGTTGATCAGTAGTAAGTTGATCAATAAAATTTGGACCCACTTTTTTTTTTACTCTTTTCAACCAAAAAGTTATGCATTTTTCAATGACTGGGTGAATAAACCCAATATGTTTATGTGTATTTTTATGCATTCAGCAGACACTTTTATCCAAAGTGACTTACAAAGTAAACACAATGTTACAGTTATCATCAATATGACAATAAATTCTCTAGTGGAAAAGCTTTGCTTCATTGAAGCTTTGCAGTGAAAAGGATGATGACTCATCTGTACAGAAAAAAGCCTGCAGAGAATCCAAATGACAATCTACAGCAAGTACTGTAATCAAACGTTTTGCATGTTACAGCTAACTAAATGAAAATCTAGTTGCTCTTAGCCATGACTATTGTTTGCTTTAGTGATGTGACAAGCCTAACAGAACGGCTTGAGGGAGAGAGCCATCTATCAGCATTTTGACAGTTTCCTTATTAGTGTGATGTTGATGTTTGTCTGATCTGCACAGAAGAACTGCTGTAAGCACCAAAGCCTGATTAAAAACATTGATCCTAAAACCCCGGTCTCATTAGTTCAAAGTAAACTTCTTTTCTGATTAGAAAGCACAAACATGATTTTAATTAGGACAAATATAATACTAATGAATCTTCACCCCTAGTGCCTTTAATATGCAAAAACACCATAGCATGACTCATTACAGCTCAGCAGGTCTGAACTCTGTCACTTTTGAGAAATGGCATGTTTACAGCATCCTCCTCAGTTATCAGCGCTGAAATAGATTGATTATTTATTGCAGTAGTGTAATCTTAAATATAGTTTGGAAACTTTAATGTGAATGTAAAATTGTAGTTTCTTTAAAAAAATCTTAAGTGCCACAGTTAATGTTACCTTAAACAACCCTTATAAAATGAATGAGTACCTAAGAACACTTTGACCTTGACTTCTTGTTTCCCTGGCATCTAAAAACAACATAATGCAAATCACTGTCTCTGTCTGTTAAGCTTCATGAGTGGAAAACCTCACAATCAAAATAGTAACTCACTTAAACTTGCCAATGTTTACCTTCACATGAATAATAAAATACTTTAAATTACTTTGATGAACCAAGGCTTGAGGAGGACAAGTTTAATTTTGCCAAAATAAAAAGGAGGTATACAGATTACCTAAAACAGCTGCAGACAGTAGCATATTAGGCTTACTGAGTCTCCATAGCAACCACTGAGCATCAATTGCCATATGCCACCCTACTGTAAAGGAGGCATTCACGGATTTTACATATACCGACTTAATCCTTATGTTGTCATTGGAGGCGTTTTGTCTATCTCCAATGGTCAAAAGGTGAGAGGTGTGCTAAACCCTGGACTGGTTGATAGTGAAATTATCACTGGACACACAGAAATAACTAAAGGTAATTTAGAGAGACCAATAACCCAACATGCATGACTTTAAACTATGTTAAGAAGACAGGCACTTGGAAAGGATCCAGACATGCAGATGCAGAGCATGAAAACGCTATGCTGAAAGACCATGCCAGGGTTTGAAGTTGGGACTTTCTTGCAATATTGCAGTGCCTGTTGACACAGAAGCTGCAACACAAGAGACATTATTTACAATAACCAGAAGAGCAGAGAGCAGTGGAAAGTCAGCCAGCTCCAGGAAGAATAGATCATGGGGAAAACAAGGAAACAGAGCAGGTTCTGATCAAACAGCCAAGATCATCTTCCAAATGGACTCTGGTGCAGTTTGCTTCCAGTGTAATATGAACAGGTTTCAGTCCAACTCAACACCAGGAAACATGTATCATTGCACTTAACAAGCCAAGCAGGAAGAACTGTATCTGATGTTAAACCTGATTGGCTGTCTTCTGTACTCCCAATATGCCAAGTGTCTTTGCACATCATCCACCTTGCCATAAGGACATCTGCTTGATGTGTTATTATTTATACTTTCAGTGATTTTTGGAAAAGCACAAATACAATGAGATAAATTTAGCACTCGGGACTTATATGATAATTTCTCAGCATTTCTGGGCCTGTGTTGTGTTCTGCCCTAGTAATTTCTGTCCAGTGGGAGCAATGATCGACATAAAACACACAAAAAACAAAAAGAACAAAGTCTGATTGCTGTCCAGGCAAAATAAGCAGAGCCAATCACTTTCCGTGGTAAAGACCTAAATCATTTACAAAACATTTGTGGAGAAGAAAAGGGAGCTTAACAGAGGAACCAGAGCTCTGGATGATTTAAAGGGATTTTGCAAAAAGGAGTAGTCTGAGATACCCCTATATGTGTGCTTCAACCTCCAGAAATAATAAAGAGAAGGCTGAGAGCTAAACAATTAATGTGTTTAATACCCTTTAATAATAACAATCAATTTGTTTTGCTATCTACTCTAAAAATGTCAGCACAGATTATCTTTTCTGCAGTTCAAACTCAGTTTGTATTAAGAATCACTAACGGCTCAGACAGAAGCATACATAAGAAAACACAGTGATTGATTTTTAAACTCAAGCTTCATAAGATGGGAGGAAATGACATGCATCAGAGTTGTCACCATGAAAACAATTATCTCAGTAGTTGGTAATTAGGATATAAAAGGTTGAAACGAGTTCTACAACAAAAACTATTACAACAGAATGGGACAAGCCTTTAGAAAGATCATAAGAGTGATTTTCAAAAATAAAACTGCAGGGCATGGAAATCAGCCTGCCCATGTTAATTTAATACTGAGTACTGACACTATCTGACAGTTGGAGATTATAAGGCTTTTCCATTTACTGGGGAAACTGAAAAACTAAATTGTAAATTTAGTCAGAGGCAGTAGTGCACCTATGAAAGAATAAATACCCAAAAAATCAGAAAGGAACAATGAATTATGTGGTGTTTTTTAAGGTATTTTGGTAATAGTCTCCATTATTTATAATAGTTTGGCAAAAAGAGGGACATGCAGCGAAGCCTGGACTTAGGCAGCTGTCAAGAACCAATAGCTAACTGCTCTCTTACTCTCCTACCAAAGGGGACCATTATAATCCATGGGTGTTAAGTAATGTTTTTTATTTCGGTTTTTGTTATCATAATTTATGTGTCTCTGTTGTCGTCATTTTCAATGTTTAGTTTTTTTGTTAGATGGTACTTTAATAATTAATTGGTGTGTGCTTTAGTCTCAAGTTTATTTCGGTGTAATCTGCTCAACTCATGCTGAATTAGTTCCGTTTTTCTCTGTCACAGCTGCACCTTCTTTCTTCTCAACTGGGTTTTATTATCTTCCTTCTCACCGCAGTATTTAAGCACCCGACTTCTTATTTTTTAATGATGGATTCTCCTGTTGCCATCTTGCTGTCATGTTGGGTCTAAGGGGCTAAACCCAAATGCAGAACACCACGGAGACAGAGTAAAAGTTCAAACTGTTTATTGAACAAAGCACAAATAAAGTTAGGTTTTGGACTGATGCTGGAACGGGTCCGGGACTGGTATCACAGGGTTCTCTGCAGAGAGGGACAGTTTGATTAGCCAGGAAGCTGGGGAGTCTTGTCAGAACTTGGAACTGATCTGTACCTGATGATAGTCAGACTGAGCGGTGGAGGGAGGGAACCAGATGGGTCCAGAGACTGAGGGTACAGCAGAGAGCTTAGCAACAGCAGGGCTTGGCTTCAGACTAGTGAGGTTCAGACCTTGAGTGGAACTCTAAGTTCTCTCCTTGAGAACTGAATGCTGGATGGCCATCAATGTCCCGGGCGGGTGGAGGGGAGTCGGACGGAGGGCAAAGAGGACTGGTCAGGACAGGCTTTATCTGAGAGACGTGGAAGGTGGGATGGATGCGGAGAGAAGGTGGCAGGTGCAGACGGACAGCAGACGGGTTGATGATAGATGCGATCTTGTATGGTCCAATTAATCTGGGGGATAATTTTCGAGACATAGACTTGAGAGGGATGTCACGTGTGGAGAGCCATACCTCTTGTCCAGGTGAATAACCAGGTGCTGGGCGTCGTTTCCGGTCAGAGAATTTCTTATTTTGAGCGGCAGTCCGGTTCAGAGCAGAGACAGTTTCGTTCCACACCTTGTGGTAACGGCGGATGTGTTGATGGACTGACTGAACAGAGAACTCCTTCTCGTCGGCAGGGAAAAGCGGTGGTTGATATCCTATGGATATTTGAAAAGGGGACAGACCGGTTGCAGCTAATCTTTGTGAATTGTGTGCATACTCAACCCAAGATAAATACTGGCTCCAATCGATCGGATTAGTAGATGTCAGGCAACGGAGAGTGGATTCTAACTCCTGATTCATCCTTTCAGTCTGGCCATTAGATTGTGGGTGATATCCTGAAGTGAGAGAGACCTTGGAGTTGAGAGCAGTACAGAAGCATTTCCAAACCTGAGCTGTAAACTGGGGACCTCGGTCAGACAGGATTTCTTGTGTAATACCATGGAGTCGGAACACATGTTTTACTAGCAGCTGGGTGGTCTGGAAAGCAGTGGGAAGTTTCCTGAGGGGAACCAGATGACAGGCTTTAGAGAGACGATCGATTATGGTGAGAATGGTAGACATACCCTTGGATACTGGGAGACCAGTCACAAAATCCACTGCAATGTGGGACCATGAACGGGACGGAACAGGTAGAGGATGAAGTAAACCAGACGGTGGCTGGTGAGTAGGCTTGTTTCTGGCACAGATGGGACAGGCCAGCACGTACTCCTTCACGTCCTTGTGAAGGGACGGCCACCAGAAACGTTGGGTGATGAGAGCGATGGTTCTACTGATTCCTGGATGGGCTGAGAATTTAGCTGCATGCATCCACTGGATGAGTCGGGATCTGACAGAGGTGGGTACATATGTCTTGTTAGGAGGTCCATTTCCTGGGTCAGGTTCAGAAGCCAAGGCAAGATTACTTAGATCAGTTATTTCCCAGGAAACAGCTCCAACCGTGCAGGAGGCAGGAAGAACAGGTTCAGGCGTTTCAGGTTTATCGGGACAATACAGGCGAGAAAGAGAGTCGGGCTTAATGTTCTTAGATCCGGGTCTTTAAGATATAACCAGGTTAAATCTTGAAAAGAACAGAGACCAACGGGACTGGCGTGGGTTAGACCCTTTTTACCGACTGGATGTACGACAGGTTTTTATGATCCGTCCAAACCAAGACAGGGTGTTTCACGCCCTCAAGCCAATGTAGCCACTCCTCCAGCGCTAGCTTGATAGCTAGTAGTTCTCTGTCACCAACATCATAGTTTTGCTCTGCTGGAGAAAGCCTGTGTGAGAAAAAGGCGCATGGATGAGTTTTATGGTCTGGATCAGATTGTTGAGATAACACAGCACTCACTCCAGAATCAGATGCATCCACCTCTAATATGAATTGCTTAGAGGGGTCAGGTTGGATGAGTATGGGTGCGCTGGAAAAAAGGGCCTTTAGTTTGTTGAATGCAGCATCAGCCTCTGCAGACCAGTGGAATGTTTTCTTAACAGAAGTCAGAGCTGTGAGAGGTTGAGCTGTTTGGCTGTAGTTCCTGATAAACCTTCTGTAGAAGTTAGCAAACCCTAAGAATATTTGAAGCTGCTTACGATTCACGGGGGTCGGCCAGTCCAGAACTGCTTTTATTTTGTCTTCAGATGGCTTCACCTGCCCGCCCTCGAGCACAAACCCTAGAAAAGTAACAGAAGGTTGGTGAAACTCACATTTCTCAGCTTTTACAAAAAGTTTATTTTCAAGCAGTCTTTGAAGGACCAGACGGACGTGCTTCTTGTGGTCAGACAGATTCTTGGAGTAGATCAGGATGTCGTTGATATACACAAAGACAAAAACGTTGAGGAAATCTCTTAAGACATCATTAACAAGAGCTTGGAAACAGGCAGGAGCGTTTGTCAGACCAAAAGGGATAACCAAATATTCAAATTGGCCAATGGGGGTCTTGAAAGCCGTCTTCCATTTATCTCCCTCTCTTATTCTAAGAAGATGATAGGCGTTTCTTAAGTCAAGTTTGGTGAACACCGTGGCCCCTTGAACCGGTTCAAATGCAGATGCGAGCAATGGTAAGGGATACTTATTTTTGATGGTTATTTGATTTAGCCCTCTGTAGTCTATACAGGGTCGGAGAGAACCATCCTTCTTTCCCACGAAGAAAAAGCCAGCACCGAGAGGGGACGAAGACGGTCGGATGATTCCAGCAGCTAGTGACTCATTGATGTATTTCTCCATCGTCTCTCTCTCAGGTTTGGAGATGTTAAAGAGTCCGCTGCTGGGAAGGAGAGCACCTGGTAACAGATCTATGGCGCAGTCATATGGTCTGTGAGGTGGAAGAGACATTGCACTGACCTTGCTGAAGACTGGTGCCAAGTCATGATATTTGGACGGAACGGAAGAAAGATCAGGAGGGTCAGTCTCCCCCCTATCCCTTGGAGACTGAATAGTAGGTGCTGCAGAACGGAGACAGGAGACATGACAGGAGGCAGACCAAGACTCAATGTGACGTTTTGCCCAGTTGATGTGAGGGTTGTGTAGTTCTAACCACTCATATCCAAGCACTAGAGATGAACAAGCAGAGGGGAAAACAAAAAAGGTTAGAGTCTCTCTGTGATTCCCAGAGATCAGGAGTTCTAGAGGCCGTGTCTGATGTGTAACTTGATGTAGCCTCTTTCCATCAATGGCTGAGACTCTGAGAGGCTTCTGTAGAGGAATAGTCTCTATTTTCAACTGTTGAACCAGATTAGAGTCAATTAGATTTCTCTCACAACCAGAATCTATGAAGGCAGATAGAGTGAGAGTCTGATCGGAAAAGAACAGGGTAGCTGGTAGCAGGAGGTGAGGAGATTTCTCAGATCGCAGATGGTCCGTCAGACTCCTCACATCCTCTGACGGACCCCGGCTTTTGATTTAGCTGGGCAAGAGGGCTCACCACAATACAAACATAGATTCCCCTTGAATCTTCGATGTCTTTCCTCATTGGAAAGTCTTGTATGCCCAATCTGCATGGGTTCGACTTCAGATTTCTCTGTAGATGGGGAGACAAAGTGCGTAACGTGAACAGGAGCGGATGCAGATTGGTTCTTAATCCTTGGTCTGGAACAGGACTCTGGAGATTCAGAAAAAACAGAAGAGCTGTTAGTTGCTGGAGCAGCTACAGAAAAATTGTGACTTCTTTGCCTTGACCTGGTTCTGGCTCGAAGTCTATTATCCAAACGAATAGTTAGCCTGATTAAATCCTCCAAACTAGCTGGTTCGTCGATTGTGGCAAGTTCGTCCTTGATATCTTCATTTAGAGCCTTAAAATAGGCGCTCTTAAGCGCGCATTCATTCCAACCAGAAGCTGCGGCTTTGAGCCGGAAGTCGATAGAAAAATCTGCCACAGTCTGATTTCCTTGTCTTAGACTGAGTAGGGCTCTGGAATCTATGGATTTATCCGAGTCTTGATTAAAGACCTGAGGAAATTCATTTATGAATTGCTCAAAAGTGCACCGAAAACTGGATTCTGAGGCAAACCTAGCCTCCGCCCATTCAAGAGCTCTTCCCGTAAGTTGAGAAAGGATGAAGGCTATCTTTCTCTTATCGTTACAAAAACTGGTAGGTGAGTGTTCAAAAATTAATCTGCACTGGAACAAAAATCCTTTACATTTGCTTGGAATACCTGAGAATTTCTCCGGAAGTGACGGACGGAATTCCGGAAGTGACCTTTGAGGCGGGCTTGGCTCCGGAACCGGAAGTTGAGCAGGCGCTGCGTTAGCATTTCTCACATAGCCTGCTAATTCCTGAAAAGTTCGATTCTGATGCTCCAAACGTGTGTTTAACTCACGGAGGGTTAGTTCATGTCCTTGGATCTGAGTAGCTTGTTCCTCAATCATCCTCCGGAGGTGAACTGCTGGGTTTGATTGTTGGCCGGAGTGTTCTGTCATGTTGGGTCTAAGGGGCTAAACCCAAATGCAGAACACCACGGAGACAGAGTAAAAGTTCAAACTGTTTATTTATAATAATAATAATAATACATTTTATTTAACAGCGCCTTTCTTGACACTCAAGGTCACTTTACAAATAATACAAAAAATAAATAAAAAGAGATGAAAATACAAAATACAGATACAGGAACATAAAAAACAAAAAACAATCATGGATAGGGAAAAGAGCAGTATATTCACAGATAAGCAATACATATAAAGTGTATTTACCTTAATTTGAGTCA
>NW_015151332.1:57271-58194 GCF_000732505.1 Cyprinodon variegatus
AGTAGAAGTGGGCAGTAGGAAGGAGGAAAATGACTGGCCACGGGGGAGGGGCAGAGGGGAAGTGGGAGGCAAGGGGGTCATATGTAATTGCTGGTGAATGGAGCAGATTTTTTCATTAAAGAAGGTTGACAAAGAATTACAGGTCTGAGTAGAATACATGTAAGAAGGCAGGGTGTCAGGGGGGTCAAAGATCCTATGCATTATGGAAAAGAGAGACTTGGAATTTCCATAATTGGAGCAGATAAGGTCAGAATAGTAATTTGATTTAGTAATGGCTATTGAATTTGAATATTGGAGTAGATGAGTTTTATGCATTTCTTTGTGTATGGAGAGACCAGTTTTTTTGTGGAGGCGTTCCAGTTGCCGACCTTTGGCTTTCATGAGGCGGAGCTCAGGAGTAAACCAAGGGGCAGAGCGGGAAAAGGATACAGACCGGGTTTTGAGAGCAGGGGAATTTAGAATATTGGAAAGCCCAGAGTTGTAGTGGGTGACAAGGTGGTCCGGAGAGGAAAGAGCAGGGATTGGGATATTGTCAGTGTGGGAGGATAAAATGTCTGTGTTTATGTTCTTAATATTGCGGAAGGAAATCTGGCGGACAGGCTTGATTATGGAGAGAGACAGGGAAACGTTGAAGGATAAAAGAAAGTGATCTGAAATATGGACATCATCAGCAGAACAGTTAGATGGGATTAAACCAGAGCAGCAAATCAAGTCCAGCGAATGTCCTTTCATATGGGTGGGAAAATCAACATACTGATGAAATCCAGAACTGTCCAGGCAGGAGGTAAAGTTTCTGGTGAGTGAATGGTTTTAACTTTATTTGTGCTGTTGAACAAAGCACAAATAAAGTTAGGTTTTGGACTGATGCTGGAACGGGTCCGGGACTGGTATCACAGGGTTCTCTGCAGAGAGGGACAGTTTGA
>NW_015151332.1:58696-62444 GCF_000732505.1 Cyprinodon variegatus
TTCATGCCAAATCAAGTCACCTATGAGTCTTCAGTGAAATCATAGATAAATAACTAATTTGATAATAAGTTAAAATTCCATTAAATGTGGGGATTAGTAGATTTAAATATCTTTTTTTGCAGAATGATTATTGATTAAAGTAGGTAATGACAATGTAAAATATCTTCACCCTAGAACTCAAACCTGAAAGAATTTTCTCCACTATACCTTTCATTTACACAGCATAGATGTTTAAATATACCCATTTGTTAGCAAAGGTTGCAGGAAAGTATAGTTTTTCTTTATTTAGAAAATATGGATGTTGTGCTCAATCCTTTTGGAACAGTGTAGATTGACCCTGAGGTTCTGGTGCCTTTCAGTAACCCCTCAATGTACATTGATTATTGACTGGCCACCCCTATTAGGATTTTCTGGCTACGCCTCTGGCTCTGCTCTAACCACACGGCCACTACTCTACGAAATAAATAAAATGAATTATACAAAAATAATACCAAGCATCCTAAATATCTATTTTGAAACAAAACAGTGATATCTACTGTTTGAAGTAAGATAAAGCAAAAGTCATATGCCTGAATTCAAAGGTATTTTTAAACATTTAAGACTTCAGAAATACACAAAGGTAAACCAGAACCTCTACTAAGATGTGAACTGAATAACATGTGGCAAACATCACAATGAGTCAGGGTACCAATGGCATCAATGGCATCCTAAATAAAGGTATCCAATCTGTATGTACAGTGGCAGCCCTCTGCTCCCCAAGGGGATGGGTTAAATACAAATGTGTGAGCTGGAAAAAATAAAATCTGAATAGTTAGACAAAAAATTTTTTTTACGCTTAGCAGAGGATGATTAGCAACATATAATTTATTAAGTAGCGAGGGCAGGAAGAGCAACACTGCTGAGAGCGAACCATCAGTGCAGACTCTGAGCTCAGCAGCGCAAAGACGCATTTCTGCACAAGCACAGCTGGAGGAGCAGAGTACCAATTATTCAATTATTATACTATTATTAGATCTTGGGTTAACTTTGTAATGCATGAGAACATATCTTAACAGTACAATAAACAATAAAACACAAGACCTGATTATTAGAAATTGTATACAAGGCTATATAAAATAGCAGTTTGGATGTAAAATAAAGTGACTTTTTAAAACTATTTAACAAACGCCATCAAATACAGTTTATACAATTATTGACACATATTGAATGTAGTTTATGACATTTACCTAAATATAATTTTGGAAAAAGCAAATGTCCAGGGATCCTGGAGGGTTAAATAGATCTCCCCCTCATCTGATGACGTCAGGCCCGTTCCCACAATGCCTAGTAACACGCAGGCGCCGTGCGCCAGCTATAAAGCTGCTATCTGATGCGCAGAGATGGCGGGCGCCTCCGACCCCCTGGAAGATATGCTGTTTTCAGAGGTGGATGAGAAGGCTGTTAGCGACCTGGTGGGCTCGCTGGAGTCTCAGCTGACCGGGCAGAGCAACTCAGCGGGGAAAACAGACGAAAACGGAGGCGCTAGCTCTGTGGCCCCTGCTAACCATCACTTAGGAAAAACGCTCCCAGCTCCAGTGAGTACCACAACACCAGAACAACAACAACAGCATCCAGGACGGCGGAATAAAGCTGAGATGCGGCAGGAGGTGAACTCTAAGGACGCCAGCGTGGATAAAACTGTCACCTCTCCGTCTCTGGGCTGCTCCTCTTCTCTTGGCGAACCTCCCACCGCTCCTGCTGGCTGTGTGAGCGCCACCAGCAGCAGCAGCGGCGGCGGTCAATCACATGGAGCATCCATCACCTCACTGACCGCATCTGGCGCGTCAACCTCGGCTTCCCCGCAGGATAGCATCAGCCGGAGCTCCAAGGTTAGCCCGGGCACAGATGAGACCAGCGCTCTGAGAAAACGCGTCGCGACGCCGAGAAGGACCCCCTCTGCTCGGATCAAGAGTTTGAATGGCGCAGCGGTAACGACCAGGAGGAGCAGCGGCAGCCTGACCGACAGCATCACCGGCGCCACTCGATCAACCACCTCCTCCATCAACACTTCCACCTTCACCCTGTCCAACGCGAACCTCCCGGTGGGTCAGTCAGCCATCGCTCTGGACCGGGGGACTCCCACCATCGCCCTGCGCAGACTCCCCAGTCACATCGTAGCCAGCATAGCCCAGAACGGCACCAGCGTTTCGGCTCTGGTCCAGCAGGGCGCACGGATGGAAGCCGCCTCCTCATCACCTCCCACGGAGGATCTGAGTAAAGCCACGGACACCGGTGCTTCCAAAGCAGAGGAGCGTCAGCCTGGCTTTGCTGGTGGCGTGAGCTCCGTAATAAACACTGTATCACCGCCAGCTTCCTGCGCTATAACACCAGCAACAAGCACCGCATCATCAGCTCCCAGCACCACGGTGAGCCAGCCTGTGAGCTCTGCTGCTGCTGCTGCAGCTGTGTGTGTCACAGCCACATGTGTCCACACCACATCTGTGACCACCACCGTCTGCATGGTCAGGCCCGCAGCTCCCTCTCCAACACCCACGGTGGCCCCCTCTGCCCAGTCTCAACCCCGGCCAGGGGTGGTAACTCCTCAGCGGATAGTGGCCCCCCAGCTGATTGTCAGACCTTCACAACAGCAGACCACCATTCAGCTCCCCCCTGGCTTCACCATCCCACCTGGTAAGGTTAATTTCCTTTATAGGGCTGGAAAACAATGTGCTTTCTCCTTGTTTAGCAGCATGATTATGTCTGTTATAGTGCAGTAGTATGATTTCATCTGTTATACATGGCATATAAAGGGCCAGAGCTAGACCATTTGTGTGTGTTTAAAGGGGGGGTGTCTACATATACGACACCTTAAATCTCTATTCTTTATTTTTGTATTTTGTTTTTGCCTTACTTTTTACATTTAATTTAATTCAGTTTATTTATATAGCACCAATTCACAACACATGTCAACTTAAAGGAATAGTACACCCAAAACATGATTAGCCTTCATTTTCTACTCACCCCCATGCTGAACAACACTCTGGAGTACTTTTTTGATATCTCAAATGCATCTGGAGATCTGGGAGGCTTCTTGCTGTCTGCTGACATTCAAATAATGGAGGTCTATGGACCTTTCTGCCTCGGGCGCCATAGACCTCCATTATTTGAATGTCAGCAGACAGCAAGAAGCCTCCCAGATCTCCAGATGCATTTGAGATATCAAAAAAGTACTCCAGAGTGTTGTTCAGCATGGGGGTGAGTAGAAAATGAAGGCTAATCATGTTTTGGGTGTACTATTCCTTTAAGGCACTTTACAGATCACCAGATCATCCAGTTTTCTATCTAAGGAAAACCACTTGATTGCATCGACTCATTGACCATAATGCAATCCTTCACACCAAGCATGCTTGAAGCAACAGTGGAGAGGAAAAACTCCCTTTTAACAGGAAGAAACCTCCAGTAGAACCAGGCTTGGTGTGAGCGGCCATCTGCTGAGGCCGACAGGGTTTAAGGAGACTACCTTTTACTACTTTGATGCACCTTTTCCTTCTTTTGCACACCCTGTTGTTTATTAGAGCTGATGTCATGAGTTCATTTCTCTGTTGTGAGATCAATAATGTCTTATCTTATAAACAAAACCAACAAACAAAAACATTCTGAGTCTAACTTTGCTGTGTACTATTGAAGAGGTTTGGCCAAAGAGAACAAAAAAGTAAAAATAAGGAAGGCCATTGATTTTAGACTTTAATCTCAGAATTATTGAGATTCT
>NW_015151332.1:62777-63617 GCF_000732505.1 Cyprinodon variegatus
CCATCTCTGGCTAACAATCCGGTCAGAGGAACTGCAGCTAGCAGAGTTAACAGGGTAAATCCCAAACTCCAGTATAAACATTGATGACCTCCATCTGATCAGAGCCCTCAGGACAAGTGAATGCTGTGAGAGGAGAGAGGAGTGTGGCTGTTTTTATTGATAACTGCTGATGTAGCTCAGAACACGTTACGGTTACAGAGAGATTTTGCACAAAGTAGATTGAGCTGCTACCTGTTGTACCGCGGCCGACAGCTTATTGCCATCAATAACAAAACTGTTCTGTAGCTCATCTCCCGACGGGGCAGGTGGTTGATATGGAGTTTGGATCTGGCTTGAAGTGCAGACAATAAAACATTTTTAAAACTGAGAAGTTTTATTTTTTTTATTTGCAAACTTTTTTTTTTAACAATTAATAATAATAGTAATACATTTTAAAATTATTAGTATTTGTAATGCTGTCAATACCAGGAGGGTGGGTGTTAGCTAGTTATGCTGCAGTATTTTCCTGCTCTGGAAAAAAAACATCCAAAAACTAGGGAAGCACAATATTGGGATTTTGACCGATTTCCGATATGCCGACATTTTAAAACTCATGTAGCCGATAACCGATATCGATACCGATGTTAAAGCTGGAGAAAAATAAGTAGTCATTGAAAATAGCAGGGACTGGCGACCTGTCCAGGGTGTACCCTGCCTCTCGCCCATTGACTGCTGGAGATAGGCACCAGCACCCCTCGCGACCCCAATTGGGAGAAGCGTGTCAGATAATGGATGGATGGATGGATGGATGGATGGATGAAAATAGCAGTTTTGTTATCCATTTCTGACACTTTGAAAAAT